>NW_006408629.1:10728508-10731450 GCF_000296735.1 Chrysochloris asiatica
CCCCCTGAAATCTATCCTCCATGGGTGACCCTGCTGTTATTTAAACTACTGGTGTCGTAGATTGCAGCATCACAGCAACATTCAAATCACCATACATAGTAAGACAAACTGACACATTTGCCTTCATCTTTTGTCCTACTTATAGCCTGCCTCATTAACAACTCATTTCAAAATGGGTCCATATTCAGAGGCATAGAGAGTAGGTAGGAATTATGGTTTAGAAAGGCCAAGCTCTATGATTAACTGCCATTCAAGCACTCTCCCATCACTAACCTGATCTTCTAAATCATTGTTTCTGCTTGGTACTCTCAAGGCAGTTCTGGCTCGTAGTGACCCCATGTGCAACAAAATGAAACACTGCTTTGTCCTGTGCCATTTTCAAAATTGAGCCCATTGTTTTAACCACTGTATCATTCCATCTCATTTAGGGTCCTCATTTTTCCTGCTAACTCTCTCCTTTATTTCTCATCTGAGCTCTGACCAAATTGAAAAATATGAAAAAGAATAGATGTGTGCTAAAAATTGCCTCTTTAAAAGATATGGCTAAGCTGGAAGACTTTACAATGGACCTAGCAATTGCCCTTGTTTGATGAGAAGAATGAAAAGGAGTATTGTTATGATATAGAGGAATCTCTGGTGATGTTTTCTCAGTATTTTTCTGCTAGAGTTTTGTTTGGTTGATTAAGAAAGATGTTACAAGATCTTCAGTGTATGGTCCTGTTCAAATTCCTGTCTTGGTCACCATAGTTACTCAACATTTGATCTTTTATTGATTATTCTGACTGAATACCCTAAGCCCTTTGTATTATAACATTTTTTTTATCATTTGGAAGAGGCTACTTAGCAGAATTAGTGCCTTACTCTGCTCATAATCACAGATGTTAGAAAGTAGCACAGGCCCAAGAAAGAGCCCATAACCAGCTGTTTCATAGCCTGTAATTACAACCTTAATAAATGAATCATTTCCTTCAGCTGGCACTAGTTGAGGTCTGAACATAACATTAAGTGTGTTAGCCATTCTGCAAGCATTCCTCTGTCTGCTAAGGCTTTAATATGAAGGTCTGAGAAATCAGGCGTATAACAAAAATGGCCCTGACTGTATATAAATGCAAGTTTAGCATTTGCTAGTGAGCTTGGATGAGAAAGAAAAGAAGTCATCAAGTTCTTGGTAATGTAATTGGTTTGACTTATTAGGCTGTAGCCTAGAATATAAAAATCAAACTATAAAACATAATCTGCTGTACAGTGTGCTAATTAACCAGCTGGGCCAGCTTTTATAGACTTAATTTTACAGATTTCCTTGAGGACCTAATCTAGTTTGGTGACTCAGAGCTCTATCTCTCTCCTGCTGGGATTTAATAGTCATGGCTCCTGTTTTTTTCTTTCAGGATGTCAGAGACCTCATCTTTATCTCGTTTGTTAGATGATATCCTTTCCATATATAAATCCCTTTGTGGATATCTACATTTGACATTGCATTATAAAAGTCCAGATTTTTCTACTACCTGCACAGCTTTTTCACTGTTGTGATTAATGGTCATATTTCAGAATAATGCCTCATATTTCAGAACAACCATACAGGGTGAAATAGAGGAGACAGAAACAAAGTAGCAACAAGGGCTGGATTGAAGATAAGAATGTGGGCTTGGAGAAAAGACAAAGATGAAGTGGGAAATCAATCACCTGCAAGCCATTTCAAGAAATAGCAGAGTGGGATATCAAAAGAGGAAAAAACAGAAGCCAGCATTAAGATTGCAAAACAAGCCAACTAAAGATACATATAGAACAATATAAGCAATAGAATGTTTTCAAATGACTTTTTTTCTTGGTGATAAAGATAACATATACTTAATGTAGGAAATTTATAAAATATAAGAGACAAAAAAAATCTGAGATCACCACTGTGAATAGTTCAGTGCATTTCTTTACAGCCTTTTTCTACTTAAACTTTACATGCAATCATTCTATATGTCAGTTTTGTACTATCCTTTTGATAATCAGCGTTATGTCACAACCATTTTCTTCAGTGTAAATCTTCCACAAACAACATTTGTATAGCTTTTATTGCTCTTTTTTTTTCCCACCAATAAAATTGACACGCTATGTAGATAAATTTAGAAAATACAAAAAATAACATTGCTATAGGTCAAAATTGACTTGACAGTACCTAACAACAATGCTAATAGTAGTGTGTGTACATTGATACTAATTCTATAATCTATTTATGTACATTAATTATGTAATCAAATTATTTTATTTTGAAAAATGCTTTTCACTACTTACCAATGTTCTGTGGAGTCCTGGTGTGGCCCTGCAGGATAATGTGCTGGATTGCAAGATCAGTTTGAGCTGCAAGGTCAGTTGTTCAAACCCACCAGCTACTACTCAGAAACTCTATATAATGTCACTATGAGTCAGAGCCAACTCTAGGGCACTTAGCAATGTGCTATAAATATCTTTCAATATCACATATATATAGTTTAATGTATATTTCTTTATGTGTGTATTTAACCAATCTTTTAGTATTAGACTTTCATATTGTTTCCAAATGTTTACTTCTACATACAATGCTATTATAAAAATAATTATGAAGATTTTACTATTCTTTAGGTACTTAATTTTTTTTAATAATCTGTGAATTTGTTCAAATTAACAGATACCCTACCAATTCCATCCTTGTATATAGTATGGTAGGATGATTCCCTTATTTATAGCCAATTTGATAGATACTATCTTGTTTTGGAGGATTGGAGGAAGACTCATTAACAACCTGTGATATACAGATGATACAACTTTGCTCACTGAAAGTGAAGAGGACTTAAAACATTTACTGATGAAGATCAAAGAACACAGCCTTCAGTATGGATTGCATCTCCATGTTAAGAAAACAAAAATCCTCACCACTGGACCAATAAACAACATTCTTATCAATGGAGAAAAGA
>NW_006408629.1:10732098-10733702 GCF_000296735.1 Chrysochloris asiatica
TTTATAAAAGAAAATTTCTATTTAGGTATCAGGAAAAGGTCACTTTTTCATTAATTTAAAATTGTTGCTTTATTGGCCACATGGTATCATATGTAGTTAGCCTGATGGGGAAGGGGGTTTTCCTGTTTCCTTAAATTTTTGTTAAAGCTTCAACACTAAAGACAATGGGGTAAGTACTTCTACATTTTTAATAGTGGAATTAAACATACTCTGGTAGTGTAGTGGTTATGAATCGGGCTGTGAACGTCAAGGTCATCAGTTTGAAACTACCAGTGGTTGTGTGGGAGAAAGATGAGGCTTTCTGCTCCTGAAAAAATTACAGCCTCGGAGACCATGTACAGGGTCCGATTCCATGGCACATGACAACAACAACAACAATATGAATCTTCAGGAGTCCTGGTGTGGTGCTGTGGGTTAATACGCTGGAATGCAAGGTCAGTTTGAACCACAAGGTTGGCAGTTAAACTCACCAGCCACTCCTGGGAAACCCTATGCAGGGTTACTATGCGTTGGAACTGACTGGAAGCACTTAACCATCACCACAACAATAACTATTCAGGATGAGAGATTTTTCTGGAACCATCACCACCAACAGTAGTCAGGAATTCTTAATTTATTATTGTTTTAATTTGAGTCTGACTCATAGTAACTCTATTGTTGTTAAGTGACTTTGAGTCAGTTCCAGACTCATAGCAACCCTGGATAGGGTTTCCTAGGCTTTTAAATTCTTTGCAGAGACTACCCCATATGGTTTCCTAAACTGTAATTGTTTTTAGATGCAGATCACCAGGTTTTTCTCCCACAGAACCACTAGTGGGTTTAAACTGTCAACTTTTGGGTTAGCAGTTAAGCTCTTAATCATTGTGCCACGAGGGCTCCTTGTATTTATTTAAGAGTAGAAGATAGTTTGAAAGTAATTTGCAAGAGGAGAGAAAGCTATGTTGTTTCTCTTCTATTCCTCAAGCTGAATGAGGGAAATACCAAGAGGACGTGCCTGTATTCTTAGAGTTGTTGGGATATAGATAACAGAGATATCCGAAGTCAGGAGGTTGGCTGGAGCATACCACAAAAGCAGACAGCAGAAAGAACCACAGGAGATGTGGTTACTGCATCCAGAATTTGGCAACTGAGATTTAAAATGTTTCCTTAGAGCCAAATGATAGCTGACCATAAAGCATCTTGTGAGGAACTCCCCCCACATTGACAATGCTATTTCTAGTTACTAGGCCACAAATTTTGCAATCAATTCAGACTCCTTTCTTTAATAAACAACAGCCTATCTTGCCAGTCCCAGAACCCAACTACCTCCTCCAAGGTAATACCCTAAAATAATAATTTCTTTTTGAAGGATCAACATGTTGCTGGTCCCTATAAGATAGAGTCTAAAGATATATCAATGCCCAACTTTTCTAAAATGCTATTGTGTTGTTGTTGTCAGGTGCCATTGAGTCAAAACCGACTCATAGCAGCCCCATGCACAGCAGAACGAAACAATGTCCGATCCTGGGCCAACCTCACTACCGCTGTCACACTTGACACCAACAGTGATGCCACCTGGCCAATCCATCTCATTGGGGGTCTTCCTCTTTTTCTCTGACCCTCCA
>NW_006408629.1:10734281-10740319 GCF_000296735.1 Chrysochloris asiatica
CGAAGGCTGTGCTCTTTGATCTTCATAAGTAAATGTTTCAAATCCTCTTCACGTTCAGCAAACAAGGTTGTATCACCTGCATATCGCAGTGTACCACAGCATTTTTCTGGTTAGTAGTCTTCAGAACATAGTAAAACTGCATTTGGCCATAAACATGTTAGCTCTGAGCTTTTTATTGGTCTGTACATTTTAGTCAGGCTATAGAATTGGGTTTCTCAAAGGTATGAGTGGCAGATTAGTTGTTTACAGTGTTAAATGTCATCTCAGCTTCCGGAGTCTCATACTCATGATCTTATTCATGTACATCCCCTGGACTCTACTTTTTAAATTACCAACGATGGAGAGGATATAATGTCAGCAATGCAATTTATACCTGACTTGTGCTTTTGGAATTGGGCTCAAAGCTGCAAAACAAGATGGAAGTATTTCAGACAGTTGGCCTTCATTGATAAACTCCACCCTTAGCTCCATTAGGTGTTTTTTACTAACTATGAGAACAGATTACTCCAACATGCTCTTTTCTGTCAGAGAGCAAACAGGCTGCCTGCTATCTGCTGTCACATGGTACAGAGGTGACAGACAATCTCCAGGATAATTTGAAATGTGGATCACCTTCACTACTTTTCTTTTTACCATGGTGTGCTTATGTAAACTGAGCACATCCCATGGAGCCAGGATATTGCCCCCAAACCTTCTCTGTCTGCCTTGATTGTCTATGAAACATGTAATGGACAAATAAAAGAATAAACACTAGTATTCCATGATCAAATAGTTTGCATATGATTGAATCAGTTACCTTCTAATCACTAGATTTATTGTACAAGAAAATAGAAGCAACTTTTCATGTTGAAGGTGAAATAGAGGGAGAAGAGGAGGTATCGATAAAGCAAACTGAGTATGAGGGGCATTAGTGTTGGTGTGGCACTATACCACAAGCACTGGACTGCTAACCACAAGGTCAGCAGTTCAATCCCACCACTTACTGACTCAGTGGTACTTAACAACAGCAGTACTACTCAACTTTAATAGGACTGGGGGTCATAGAAAAGCCTAACAAATTTGTTCAGTATTATAAATGGCATTATTGATGCCTAGTGATTCTCAACCCTGGCTGCATATTAAAATTATGTTGTTGATCTTAAGTGCCGTTGAGTTGGTTCTGATTCATGGCAACACTATATAGAGTTTCTGAGGAGTGACTGGTGAATTTGAACCATCAATCTTGTGGTTCAAAATGACCTTTCAGTCCAGTACATTATCCAGTGGCACACACCAGAACTTGTTATTGTTGTTAAGTGCTATCAAGTTGGTTCTGACTCTAAGGGACACTGTATAGGGTTTCTGAAGAGCAATTGGTAGATTTGAACTGCTGAACTTGTGATTCACAGTCTGGTGCTGAACCTACAACACTACATCAGGACTCCTAAGGGCTTTCTATATAAACTTATTGAATTACAAGATGCAATAACTGAAAATTACTCAACTAATTTTCACATGGTATATGTACCCATGGCGTGTCGCTGTGGGTTAATGTGTCAGACTGCAAGGTTGGCAGTTCAAGCTCACCAGCTGCTCCTTGGAAACTCTATACAGGGTTGCTATGGGTCAGAACCAACTTCACAATACTTAAAATAACAACACCACCAATCACTACCAGATTGAGAGCTAGAACATTCTTGGCATCTTAGCCTCCCATGTCCTTTCTAGTTACTACCCCCCATAGAAATAACCACTGGCTAACTTTGAATACTGTAATATTTTTTGCTTAATTTTGAACTTTATATACATATAATGATAGAGTATTTTGCTTTTCTGTGTCTTGCCTTTTTTCCACTTAACATTTGTGATATTCTGTAAGTAGCAATAGTTCTCATTATTGTCTGTTCTCATTATTGCTTAATAGCTCATTATTGTATAATTATGCTACAATGTTTCACCTTTTCTACTGTTGATAGACATTTAAGTAGACTGTAGCCTTTGGCTATTATAAATAATATTATTACAAAAATTATTTTACAGGGATTTTTTTGAACATATGTATGGATTCTGTTGGATATATTCCCAGAAATGGAATTGTTGCACCATGGCATATGTGTATTTTCAGTGTAGTGTTCACTACCATTCAGTTTTCAAAGTGAGTATATAGGTTTCCCCTGCTGTCCAAAAGTGAAGCATTGCTATGAAAGCTTTAATCAGTGAAATGATGTACAGTGAAGAATAAATTATGATTCATTATTCATTTATGTGGAACATTTTTATGAGAATTCTCAGACCCCAAATAACCTACCAAATCATACCAAATAACAAATAGAATCCCAAATAATACTAACAATATAGTAAAAGTAGGAATGATGATAAATATGCAACCTGTATAAAGTAGAAATAATATATATGCAGTATACTTCTCAGGGAAGGAGCTTGGCGATACCAATCTTGCAGTTTGGATTTGGCTGCCTTTTTAACAGCTTGCTATAAATCAATGATGAATGATAGTTTTGCTTTTCACCTTCTTCATAAAAGTGAAAATTGTATTCAGATTTATTTCAGTTAGTGAAAACAGTACTAATGTGAATATTTTGTAAAAGTGAAGTGGTATAAGATAAACTTTCAAAAAACTGGGGTGCCTATGTATGTATCAGTCTACACTCAGGTTCTAGTTCTTCAACTTCTTACCCTTCTAGTGACTTTAAGAAACTCAGTGCCATCCAGAAAATGTCAGTTGATTTTCATCAAAGGGCCAAAATACATTAAATTGGGAAGAGATAGTTTCTTCAAGGAATGGTGCTGGCAAATCCAGAAATCCAATTGTAGAAAAATGAAACAAGACTCATACCTCACACCATATACAAAAGCAAACTCAATATGGGTTAAAGACATAAGTGTAAAACCTAGAGCTATAAAGATCATCAATGAAAAATTAAAGACAAACTTAGGAGCTCTAATACATAGCATAAATACACTGTGAAATGTAACTAAAAATATAAAACAGTAGAAGACAAACAGATGACTGGACCTCCTAAAAATTAGACACTTATGTACATCAAAAGACTTTTCCAAATTAGTAAAAAGAGAGTCCAGAGACTGGGAAATTTTTTTGCAATGACATGTAAGACAAGGGACTAATCTCTAAAATGTATAGGAAACTATAAAACCTCTTTCTGGTATTCTCTGCTTTTAGCCAAGATTCATCTGATGTCAACAATGATCTCCCTCATTCCACATTCTCTTCTAAATCTGGTTTGAGCCTCTGGAAGTTCTCTGTTAATATATGGCTGCAGTTGTTTTTGCATTATCTTTAGTAAAGCTTTACTCAAATGGGATATTAATGATATTGTCTGATGATTTCTGCATTCTGTTGGGTCACCTCTCTTTGGAATGAGCAGAAAATGCCAGAAACGTGTTTACCTGTGCTTTATTGATTACACAAAAGGCTTTAAATTGTGTGAATCATAACAAACTATATACAACATTGCAAATTATGAGTATTCAGCACCACTTGTGCTCATGACGAACCTGTACATAGACCAAGAGGCAGTTGTTCAAGCAGAACATGGGAACACTGTACGCAACATGGTTCTATTCTTTCACCATACTTATTCAATCCATATACTGAGCAAATAATTGAGAAACTGGATTATACGAAGAAAATCATGGCATCAGGATTAGAGAAAGTTTCATTAACAACCTGCGATATGCAGATGATAACAACGTTGCTTGATGAAAGCAAAGCAGACTTAAAATACTTACTGATTAAGATAAAAGACCATAGCTTCCAGTATGGGTTACATCTCAATGTAAAGAAAACAAAAGTCCTCACCATAGGACCAGTAAATAACATCCATATCAATGGGGAAAAAAATAGAAGTTTTCAGACACTTCATTGTGTTTGGATCAACCATCAACACTCATGGAAGCAGCAGCCAAGAAATTAAATGGTGTATTGTATTGCACAATTCTGCTTCACAAGACCTCTTAAGAGTGTTGAAGAGCAAAGATGTCAGTTTGAGGATTAAGGTGCACCTGACCCAAGCCATGGTATTTTCAGTAACCTCATATGCTTGTGAAACTTGGACATTGAATAAGGAAAACTATGTAATTGTTGCATTTGAGTTATGGTTTTGAAGGAGAATATTGAAAGTACCATGGACTGCCTAAAGAACAAATAGGTCTGTGTTGGAAGAAGTACGGCCAGAGTGCTCCTTAGAAGCCAGGATGGCCAGACTTCGTGTTTCATACTCAAGGCATATTATAAGGAAAGACCAATCACTGGAGGAAGAAATCATGTTTGGTAAAGTGGAGCGCTGGAGAGAACGAGGAAGACCCCAGTGAGATGGATTGGCACAGTGGCAGCATCAATGGGTTCAAATGCAGCAATGATTGTGAGATTGGCCCAGGACCAGGCAGTGTTTTGTTCTATTGTGCATAGGATCACTATGCAACTCAGTGGCACCTAACAACAACAAGACCTTTACAAGAAAAAGCCAATCCAATTTAAAAATGGGCATAGAATATAAACAGAGCTTTCACCAAAGATGACATTAAAGTGGTAAATGAACATAAGAAGAAATGTTCGTGATAATCATCCATTGTTTATTTTATTGTGCCATTGAGTTGGTTCTGACTCATAGTGACCCTTTATAGGATTTTGAGGAGCTGTTGGTGAGCTTGAACCACTGACCTATTGGTTCAAATCCACCTTACAGTCTAGCACTTTCATCCAGAGAAATGCAGATCAAAACTACAAAAAGAATTTATCTTACCACAGTATTAATAGCAAAGTTCAAAAAAACAAAAAAACCCAACAAATGATGGTGAGGGTTAGGAGAGCCTGGGACCCTCCTACATTGTTGGTGGAACTAAAATGTTACAATCATTGTGGAAAAGGGTATGGTGCTTCCTCAAAAAAGTTGGAAATATAAGTACCATATGGCCCAGCAATCCCTTTACTTGGTCTACAGCCACAGGGAATAAGAGCCAGGGCAAGATTAGACATATGCCTACAGATGTTCATTGTAGCACTATCTACAATAATAAAAAGATGGAAACACCCTAAATGTCCATCAATAAATGAATGGATAAACAAACTTGGTATATACATACACTGGAACACTATGCAATGTTGAAGAATAAAAGTTTATCTGTGAAATACCTCAACATGGATGAACCTGAAGGACATTATGCTGAGTGAAATAAGTCATTCACAAAAGGACAAACATCGTATGAGACCACTATTTTAAAAACTCAAAAAAAAGGTTTTCGTGCTTAAAGAAATATTCTTTGATTGCTGTGAAGGGTGGATGGGAAGGAAGAGTAATTCACTGGTTAGCAGGTAGACACGTGTTATCTTGGGTGACAAGGAGTGCAGTATACAAGATGGAGGTTGGCAGAAGAATAATGACGACAAGTGAACACACAGGGAGGTATGTAAGAGTTAAAGGGACTAGAGGTAAATAGTGTTATGTAGACAACCCAGAACAACAGTGTTCTGCAGGTAGATACATGGATAGGCTGAATGAATATGGGAGGGAGAGTGGGAGAATAACCCCAAATGATAAGAATTTTTAAGAGGATATTTTTACATGGGCATTTGCCTTTGCTGCACACACACATATAAATATGGAAGCGCATATAAGGGGGCAAAATGATGAAAGCTTATTAGATATACACAAATATCTTAAGGCAATAAATTCCTGGGCCTGGGGGATCAAGACCTTAGTTTCAGAGGACGTCATGGTCAATTGGCACAGCATAGTTCACAAAGACAATGCTCTATATTCTGCTTTGATGAGTAGCATTTGGGATATTAAAAGCTCATGAGCGGCCATTTCTGGTGCAACTATTGGTCTCTTAATGTACTAAAGAAAGAAAAGTGATGAAAACCGAAGATACTTGGGATAGACCAATGGAACAGGTGAACATCAGTCTCCATGACTTTGAGACCAGAAGAAATCAATGATGCCTGGCTACCACTACCAAATTCTCTGAAATGGATCATATAGAGTGGTAGAAAACAAGGAAAACCCCTCAAAATTATATAT
>NW_006408629.1:10740779-10747126 GCF_000296735.1 Chrysochloris asiatica
TAAGGACAAAGTTGAGAAGGGATAGTAGAATGGAAATAGAAACTATAGAGAGGAAGTAAGATAATGTTGCATGGAGGGGATTACAATCATTGATTTGTTGAATGTAAAACTGATGATCTCTGTAAACCTGCACTCAATTTCCAATAAAAAGTTTTTAAAAAATATGATACTGTTGGAAACATGAAGACCAAGAGATTATGAAGAGGAACCATTTAACAGTATCAATAATGCAAAAATACAATAGTTGAAATAAAGGTACTATATTGGCAAAAACAAAAACAATAACAAAATAAAACTCAATACCTAAGCTCCACCTCAAGTGGTAAGGTCCTAGAAGTTGTAGTCAGACAGGGTATGTCCACCTTCTAGATGTTTCCCAGCAAAGATCAATCTCTGCTGGTCAGGAGGGATGCCTTCCTTTTTTTGCACCTTTACCTTGACATTCTCGACAGTGTCATTGGGTTCTACTCTAAGAGTAATTGGGTTCTACTCTAAGAGTAATTGTTTTACTGGTCAAGGTCTTCACAAAGATCTGCATCCCTCCTCTCAGGTGATGAGTGGACCCTTTCTGGATGTTGTAGTCTGATAGCACACACCCATCTTCCAGCTGTTTCCCAGCAAAGATCAATCTCTGCTTATCAGGAGGCATGCCTTCCATATCTTGGATCTTTGCCTTGGCATTCTCAGTGGTATTACTGGGCTTTACTTCAAGGGCGATACCACGTCTTGGGCCAGACACACATTAGTCCTCAAACTAACACTTTTGCTTTTGAACACTTTAAAGAGGTCTTAAGCAGCATATTTGCCTAGTGCAATATGTCGTTTGACCTAAGTGTTGACTGTGGATCCAAGCAAAATGAAATCTTTGACAACTTCAATCTTGTCTTAATTTATCATGATGTTATTTATTGATCCAGTGATGAGGCTTTTTGCTTTCTTTACACTAAGGTGCAACTCACACTGAAGTCTGTGGTCTTTGATCTTTATCAGTAACTATTTTAAGTGCTCTTTGCTTTCAGCAAGCAAGGTTGTATCATATGCATATTGCAAGTTGTTAATGAGCCTTCCTCCATCCTGATGCTATTTCTTCTTCATATAATACAACTTCTCTGATTATTTGCTCAGCATACAGATTGAATAAGTATGGTGAAAGAATTTGTTGGTTGGTTGGTTATGTGCTTTGGAGTTGGTTCGAACACATAACAATCCTGTATAGTGTTTCTGAGGCTGAAAATCACTATGGGAACAGAAAGCCTCATCTTTTTCCTGAGGACTGGCTGGTAGTTTTGAACTGCTGACCTTATAGTTAGTGGCCCAACTCATAACCTACTATTCTACTAGAGCTCTGAGTGAAAGAGTACAACCCTGCTTTGAAGACATACTTGTAATGGATGTTTTAGCTAATAATTGTAAAGTATGGAGTTAATGTTAGTTACTGCTGTAGGCTCTGACATTGACTTACCTGTGTAGAGCAGAGTTCCCCTTCACTTCTTCCTCATCCCAACCCTCACCTCTGGCTTTAATATACAGTGTACCTCAAGAGAAAAGATGACTTGCTCAAAAGTGAAACTGCTCCAGCATTAGGTATGTCTCCTTTGTGTTCATTTTGGTTTATTATTTTTAATCTAAAGAAGTTTCATGTCCCTCTTTCTTTGTTGAGAGGTCAAATCTAAAATAATTACTGATGTGTATATGTGTTCCCTACTTCTAGTGACTCCTCTCTGAGCTGCATCTTTCCTTCCTGTTCCCCATTGCCATCATTCATACTAAAGCAAATATACAAGAAAGAAGACAGATTAATGCTTTCAGGGATAATCCCCCGATAGCCTTTTTCTCTTCTGCAGAAGGACTATTTTTTCTTGTTAGCTATCTTTAATAAAAACCTTCATTTTATCCAATAGACGGTGCTAATGCTGTCCTGAGAATAGTTAGTATTTATATAGCAGAGTCCTAAATGCCCAAAGCACTATATAAATATTGTCTCATTAAAAACTCATATATCCTCATGAATTAAGTTGGTCGCTGGGGTGATTTCCATGATGTGCAGATGGAGAAACAGAGGGTGAGCAGCTTTTGAAAATTCAGAAGAGCTGGGAGGAAAATATAGGAGATTTAGTGATAACTATTCGCAGATTTAGTGATAAAGCCTCAGGTCAGCTATCCAGATTTTCACAGACTGACAGGCAGGCATTCAATGTGAAGTCACCAGACTGTGTTTTGATAAGTTCTCACAATATTATAAGCCCAGTGAATATTGTTTTTCTCTGGGGACTGGGAGTCTTCTCTTTTTAACTAAGAAGGTTTATGAAGGATCTGTAAAGGCTTATAAAGTCACTGACTCTTGGTGATGCAGTGGCTAAAGCTCCCTATTGATAACCAAAAGGTCAATTTGAACATACTGGACACTTTGGGGGATGGAAGAGGAGGGAGGAATGTGGTAGTCTGTTTCCATAAAGATTCCAAACAAAACCCACTGGCATCTAGTCAATTTTGACTCTATAGGGTAGAGTAGTGACCCTATAGGGTAGAGAAGAACTCCTCCCTAAAGTTTCTGAGACTCTTGGAAAGCTGGTGGGGCAGTTCTAGTAGGGTCACTATGAGTCAAAACCAACCTGATGGCAATGGGTGGATTTAAAGTCTTTTAAGTAGGACTTGGTATGCTCTGCCTTTTCATTGCTCACTACTGTTTCTTTTTAAATAATATTTGATATTCTCATTTTTTAATTAATCTATTCAGCACTCTTTCTTACCGAAGATACTTACATCACTCTATAACAACTAGTTTCCACAGAAAGTTCTTTAAGTACCTTTCAATTTGGGTTTAGTTAAAAGACGAACAAACAAAAAATACAGTTGCCATCCATTCCATTCCAACTCATGGTGACCCCTTGTGTGCCAGAATAGAACTGTGCTCCAGTTGTTTTGTTGTGTTTTTTAAAGTTTTTATTGTGAATTATTTGACAGTTTATATGTGAGAACATTAGCTTTATATTCATCCTATCATATATCATTTCATTGCCATGATTACAATCCGCTGTATGCATCATCAACCAACCAAAGGGTACACCCTGCAAGCCTGACCCTCAGACGTCACCACACAGCCCCTCTCCCTTCCTTGGTCTAAACTCCTCAGACTCTCCATCTTTCCACATCATTGTCTCTGCCTCTATCTTTGGTGTCACTACTTCTCTGGGTAGGATCCCACACTCCACTCTTCTCCATTGATGGTCCCAGGGACCTTTGCTCCTGAACTGCTTAGTCAACCACTTCCCTCCTTTTGCTACAAAATGTCTACCTTTACATTTCCAACCCTCACAGTCAGTCCTGATAGCAATTATTCACTATTGTACCACAAGAGTCTTATCTCCACCCCCTTTCATCAGCCCTGTCTAGACAGATTGGAAATCACTCAGCGGAGATTCTACTTTCCCCTGTGCCCTCTAGATCTAGGCTCCCTCTTGAAAGCTTGTAAGCCAGTCACTTCTTGACTTTGTAACTTCCCATTTTGGATAGCCAATGTCTAAATTGCCCATCCCTGTCTACCCTGTGTATCAAGGGAGTGGGAATGATCCTTGCTGTAAAGATTCATTCTCTCTTTTGAGCTGCTGTATCCATAGGTATAGGTAAAGTTCATCTAATTGTATCAGATTACTCTGTTTTTCCTCTTCTTTCTTCTTCTAGTCAAGTTTTGAATATCCAGCCATTGAAGCCAGGTGAAGTGGGTATTATCTGTAAGTATGGGTGTTCTTGTGCATCTCCCCTCACTTCTTATCAGCTGGATGCTTCATTCTCCACTCTAGTCCTCTATGGCTATGTCACTGTCTCTGGGCCCAGGCGTACCCAGGTCTTGCCATACTGCTGCTGGCCAACTAGGTCTCATCCCGGTTCACAGGAGTCTACTGAACGTGGCTGGACTTAGCTCACTTCATTGCTGTTTTTACCCCACTTCTCCATATGGGTGACCAATATGGTCACCAGTCAGACCACATGCCTGCTTGTGTATTCCCCTTGAGTCTTAGTCTTAGAAGGGGGTTTGCCCTGAGGGGACCCGACCATTTGCCTTGATGGCTTCTGGGTGAGTAAGTTGCTTGTTCTTGTAGTAGTCAGTCAGACTGCTGTTATTGTTTTTTATTTTTCCTGTCGGTCTTTCTTTGAAGAAGTACCTTCTGTTCTTCTAGCCACTCCAGGTTGGTCTGATTGTTCCTAGGCTTTTTAATGAAGTAGATTGCCAAGTGTGGTATTGTGAATTATCTGGTAGCGTAGTGGTTACAAATCGGGCTGCGAACCATAAGGTCAGCAGTTCGAAACTACCAGCTGCTCTGTGGGAGAAAGATGAGGCTTTCTACTCCCGTAAGGATTTACACCCTCGGAAACCCTGTACAGGGTCGCTATGGGTCGGAACCGACTCGAAGGCACTTAACAACAACAACAACTACTAGATATAGTCTGTTACTTCCATCAAACAACCTTTCTGCCCTGCTGGGTCTGCGTCAGAGAAGGTAGGAAAAGTTACTGATAGTATGGTATGGTTCATTGTTAGCAGAGTTCATTGTAATTGTCAAAACTGAAAACTCTAGCATGGGTTGAAATCTCAGAATCAGGAGGGGGATCTGACTACCATGAAAGAAGAGTCAGGAGGGGAGTGTGTCCTTTGGGCCCTGAGATCCTGCACATTGAAACTCCCTGACCAGGGAACAGAAAGCTGTGACACTGAATAGCAGCAATAGAACCAAGAACTAGAGCACAAGGCAGAGCAATGGGCTTCTCAGCCCACAGAGCAAGTAAAGTTGAGTGACACTGAGCAAGAAGTTTGCTAGTAGACTCAGGTTCCTCCAGGCCTGAGTGGAGGAGCTAGGTTTGCAGATCCACTGAGCTAAACTCGAGTGCTATCAGGCTGAATCTTTGATGGAGTTCTGTGTGCTGTAGGCATTTATCAGAAACTGATTGGAACAACTATGCCCTGAGCATTTTCTGCACCTGTTTTGTAGTATTAACTTTCCTAACAAACCCCATCCTGTACAGGGTCGCTATGGGTTGGAACCAACTGGACAGCACATAACAACAACAACAACAACAAACCCCATAACTATGAGTATTGTCTGATTTCTGTGTGGCCATAACAATGGATTATTGAATTTAGCTGAATGGAAGGATGGTTTGGTGCAATCTATTAACACCAGGCCATTCTTCTGAGGTACCTCTGGATAGCGGTACCTCAGAAGAAAGACCTGGTGTAAAATAGATTGCACCTTCAACATTTCCTGAGCAATTAATTATTGGCACCACCCAGGGACTAGTCAACCATCTCATGATAAAAAATAGTAATCCTTTGTCTATTTTTTTTTTTTTTTAAATGCATTAGTCTTCTTTTGTCTTTGTCTCCTCTCTGTAAATCCTGCATAGGTTATTACATGGCTGCCAAAACAAATGAATAGTTTTACCATGCTAACTCTTAATTTAAAAAAAATTGCTTAATGGAAACTACATAATTAACACAGAATAGCAGTGTGGCTGTGCTAATTATGTAGCCCAAGCTTGAATGAGGCTGACTATGTTAAGGTTGCTTCTGCTAGGGGAACTAACTGGTTAATGAAAACAACAGTTGAGATAGTATGCAAAAACATTCCAAGGCTAAGAAAGAAGCTAGAGGGAAATGCAGATTGGGCAAGTGGATTTCCTGCTTATGGGTCAGAGCTGAGTTGAAATTGTAATGCAGGACTGACAGGTTTTCATTATAATATTCATCTCCCTCTGAAATCTGATGTGTAGCTTCCCTACTGACTCAGATAATGCCTATTTCTGAACATCTGCAGTTATAGAAAAGACTTATTTTAACTGTAAGTTCTCTGATAGAGGATTATTTCATTAGAAAAGAAATAGCAACCTTCACCTGCAGTGAGGTGAGGATGTGCCATGGAGTTTTAATTCAGCATTTACATAATACAGCATCTTTGGGTGTACCAGGCTTGTTTCTTGAAAAAGCTTTGGGATTTGTCTCATGGCAGGCAGCTTTTCTAAAATCTTTGTTCCTCACAACATAAAAACACAGTTCTCACTGTCTTTTGTTATAAATTAAGAAAGTCTAAATCTTTTGTCTTGCTATCAAACCCAATATGGTAAAAGCATAATTTCTTTACAAAAAAAAGCTTTTTTTAGCTTGATTATTAACTTGATTATTAACTTGATTATTAAACTTCCTTTATTGCTGATTTAAAGAAAGGATAGAATTGAGTTTTAATTTTCTAACAAGTACTGGTGAACTTTTTCAAGAGATGTGCTGGAGGGAATTTGTTAGGAAGAGATTGGGAAGAATTTATTAGGCTGTTGTTAGGTGCCTTCAAGTCTGT
>NW_006408629.1:10751850-10753024 GCF_000296735.1 Chrysochloris asiatica
ATGGCACCTAACAACAACATCAAAACATGAAGCTACTGTTCTTGACATATCCTCCATCTAGCTTTCATCTCTCTAACCCTTCCCCAAAGAATTCTATGTTCTTTGATTTGTTGTTGTGAGGTGCTGTGAATCAATTCTCACTCAGCAACCTTATGCACAACAGAATGAATCACTACCCGATCCTTCACCTTCCTCACAATCTTTGTTAGACTTGAGCCTACTGCTGCTGCCACTGTGCCAATCCATATTGTTGGGTGTTTTCCTCTTTTTAACTGGCCTTCCACTTCACCTATCATGATATCTTTCTCCAGGGACTGGTCTTTGTTATACACCATGGCCTTTGGTTTTACCATATCAAAATGGCAGCCTTCTATTGATTGCAGAGACATGTCTAAATATGTCTTGTTTGGAATAAACTCATGTATGTATGAACAGGAACCCTATTAGCCATACTTTTTGACTTACCTTGGTATAGGTGACTAAGACATAGTTCTTAACTTTTTAATATCTTGCATTCTAATATAGAAGTAAAGTAGATAAATTTATAATTCTATTTATGTTCTAAAATGTATTTAAAATATCTTCAGTATATGCTTCTATGAATGCACAGGATTAAAATATGTACATTACGTTATGTTTACTTAAGATAGTAAGCTAAAAGTTTCAAAATTTGTTGAAAATATTTAGATTCTTTTGCTTAGCTCAGATTATCAACAAAATAAATTTGCCGACTCTCGTGGATAATGGCTATCTTTTCTACTTAACTTTGGTAGTCAAGCATGATATAAAATAAGCAAAGTAAAGTCATCAGTGTTTGGCACAGAATAGGCAAGCAGTATTTTGTTTTTAAAATTTTGCTTCTCTTTTTTATGAAACAGGGATACTATGACTAGAAAAAAGATGTTATCGATTCAGTGTGAGATATTTGTAAATGCTTTAACATCACCTAGAGTTTCTCATGGTGAATTGTTTATACTAAAGGTATCAAGGAGTCCTGGTGTGGTGCTATGTGACAAAGCCCTGGACCTCAAGGTTGGTTTGAACCACAATGTTGGCAGTTCACATTCACCAGTTGCTCCTTGGAAACCCAATGTAGGGTCACTATGAGTTGGAACTGACTGGATGGCACTTAACAACAATAACAAAGGTATCAAAGCACATACCAAAATAACAC
>NW_006408629.1:10753124-10762921 GCF_000296735.1 Chrysochloris asiatica
TTCAATCCATACTGAAGGCTGTGGTCTTTATTTTTCATAAGTTAAGTATTTTAATTCCTCTTCACTTTCAGTAAACAAGGTTGTATCATCTGCATATTGTAAGTTGTTAATAAACCTTCCTGTATGTTCTTCTTTGTATAATTCATCTTCTTGGATTATTGCTCAGTGTACAGATTGAATAAGTATGAAAGAATATAACCCTGGCACACAGCTTTCCTGAATTTTAAACCATGCAGTACCTCCTTGTTGGGTTCTAATAACTGCCTCTTTGGTCTGTGTACAGGATCTTCATGGACACAATTAGTTACTTTGGAATGCCAATTCTTCTCAAAGTTATCCATTGTTCATCCTGATCTTACAGTAAAAAGGCTTTGCATAGTTAATAAAGCACAAGTAAACATCTTTCTGGCCTTCTGAACTTTCAGCCAAGATTCATCTGATGTAAGCAATGATATCCCTAGTTCCACATCCTTTTCTGACATAGATATTGTTAAAAGCATGACTATAGGTTTGTCTCATGGTTAGCATATTTTAAAGGATTAAAAATTCCTATTTGATTTATTTTCTAATGCTTATCTAATAACTTGTTCAAAGGTACTATCTTTTTGGTCAATGTAGCATCTCTCACTATAGACAATCCCTTTTTATTTTTCTGTTACTATAAAGTAAGTCAGTTACAGTTTTGAGAAAAATCCCAAGGAGAGATTTGGCACTGATGGCTTTATGGGCCAAAGTGGACCGATGCAATAAAATAGGTGTGGCACTTTGATTGGCTTTTTCTTGGTTGCTGGGTTGGCCATCAGTCATTGATATTTATAGAGAGCACTTTTAACATTCTCATGTTGACTCAATCTCTTCAGTGCTCCTCTGGTAGTCCTCCATGAGGCTGTATGCCTAACCAACATTCTGGAAAGAGCAGCCCATGAAGTATTGCTAGCCAAATGTGAAAGAGCATAATGGCTAGAGAGTTGGAGATGTGGGGATATAGTCATTTGTTGTTCTCATGGATACACAAGCCTTTCTCAAACATCAGAATGGTTCTATAGAATAATAATTCGTATTTTTATGACATTTCCTATATACAAGACATTGTTCTAAGTACTTCACACATATGAACTATTTTAATGATGACAATGAGTCCTTATTTCTTTTCACTTTCCATGATCTCTCAACTTCATGTTTCATGAACTTTTTGAAGCCCTTTTATATGTGTGTGTGTGTGTGTATATATATGTATATATATATAATTATTATTATTATTATTATTTTGCATACATATTATGTGTATCCAATATCTATAAGTGTATATTAACTTTTGACTTTTTTTTACTAGGGAGATTTACTTTCCATCTCCTTTATTGTAGCAGTCTCCACCATGCTGCTGACATATTAGGGACTCAACAAGCCATGCCTGTTTACAAACATGTGATAGTTTTATGCTGGTCACACAAATGTATTTTAAACTATTTGAATGTAGGAATAATTTCTTACACATTTTGGTGAACCATGAAGCTCACTTAAACCTGATGCAGGTATACACTCATCTGTTTCGTGGAGCTTGGAAAAAGAAGTGGGATTGTGGTTGTTAGAGTTGAATGAATTATCTCTAAGATCATATTTTTGAATCCACAATAAGTATTCATGGAAGCATCAGCTAAGAAAAAAAATGATGCATTGCATTAGGCAAATCTGCTTCAAAAGATCTCTTCAACACGCTAGAAGATAAAGATGTCAATTTGAGAAATAAGGTACACCTGACCCAAGGTATGGTATTTTCAATGATATCATATGCATGTGAAAGTCGGACAATGAATAAAGAAGACCACAGAAAATTGATGTATAAATAAGACCACAGAAACTCAATGCATTTGAATTATGGTGTTGGCAAATAATATTGAAAATGCCATGGACTGCCAGAAGAACAAACAAATCTGTCTTGGAAGAGGTACACCCAGAATGTTCCTTAGAAGTGAGGATGGCAAGACTTCACATATGTTATTGGGAGGGACCAGTCCCTGGAAAAGGGCATCATGCTTGGAAAACTAGAGGGTCAGTGAAAAAGGAAGACATCCAATGAGATGAATTGACATAGTGACAGCCGCAATGGGCTCAAACATAAAAAGAATTGTGAAAATGGTGTAGGACTGAGAAGTGTTTTATTCTGTTGTGCATAGGGTAGGTATGAGTTGGAACCAACTCGATGATGCCTAAAGACAACAAACAAAAGATCATATTTTATATTTTGCTTTGTAAAATCAAAATCACTTGTGAAGGCACAAATTCCATTAGCAATTGAATATATAAATGAGATAATAAAAACATAAATGAAATTATGAAGCTGTAAATCTAGAAAATGAGATTACTAGGACTTCTATTTAGGTAGCAAATAGCTATACCGATGCTCACCCCTAAAAAAATTTCCTTTATCCATAATCTAAAAGCACTTTGTATTGTTTTTGTAAAAATTGGCACTTGCTTCCTTGTTACTTTAAAAAGTAATTGTTAATTTATTCATTATCCACTCATAGATTAATTGAACAAATGGACTTTGAGCATCCTCATTTTATAAATAACAAACTAGAGGCCAGGGAAGTGAAATGTTTGGACCAAGTTACATATTAAATTACTAGCTGAGACAGGACTCTGACTCAGGATATATATTTTATTTAGTAAATTTCAAGGCATAGCTGGTACCTGATTGCTGGTTGTTATTGTATGCCATGAAGTTGGTTCTGACTCATAGTGACCTTATATAGGATTTCTGAGGAGCTTCAGAAACCGTGTACAGGGTCGCTATGAGTCTGAACTGACTCCATGGCACATAATAACAACAACAACAATGACAACAAATCTATATGGGAGCAGAAACTCTCATCTTTCTCCTGCAGAGCAGCAGGTGGATTCGAACTTCTGACCTTTTGGTTACCAACCTAATGCATAACTCACTACGCCACCAGTGCCCCTTCTGACTCCTGGTAGGAACTCAATAAATACATATTGAATGAATAAATTATTCTGAGTGAATGCTGATCAATCAGAACAGAATCTGACCTTAAACAGAATCTGTTGTGCTCATGTTGTTTTTGCTAAGTGCCATCAAGTCAATTCTGCTTCATGGAGACCCTATATAAGATTTCCAAGATTTGACTGGTGATTTGAACCTCCAACCTTGTAATTCAAACTGATCTTGTGGTCCAATTATTTATCCCATAGCGCCACATCAACACTCCCATTGTTCTTTTAAAGTGCCATTGAGTTTGTTCTGACTCATAGCAACCCAGTATAGGATTTCCAAGGAGCAGCTGGTGAGTTTGAACCACTGTTTTTGTGGTTCAAACCGATCTTGTGGTCCCATTTGGCACGTAATTGAATGAATGTCAACTCTGTGAGTCATGAGGGTAGTCACTGTGCCTACATCAAGTGGGCTGATACTCAGTTCATTTGTTGTTGTTATGTGCCGTGGAGTCGGTTTCGACTCATAGCGACCCTGTACAGGGTTTCCGAGGCTGTAAATCTTTATGGGAGTAAAAGCCTCATCTTTCTCCCGTGGAACAGCTGGTTCATTTAATTCAACTTCTTTTGATAGATGTGTCCAGGCTAAATGTTCAAATCAAGACCTGGAAATCAGGTTATTGTCTCCTGATTTTAGGTACTTTCTACTATATCATGTTTAAATGTTTGGACAGAAACAAGCAGATTATAAGTGAAACGTAAGAATTTGTTTGTTGGTAACCAAATAATTGAATAATGAAGCAGAGGCAAGTTTGTTCTGTAGGGAAAAGAACTGAAAGTATAAACTAAACCATGCATGAAGCTGAAACTCAAATGAGAAAGTAAGAACCCAAGAAGTTAAAGCTCTCATGAAAGTCTATAATGAAAATGTGTGATTTAAAATTATGGATAAGTAGTCCTTAAACATTTCCTAGAAAGGATGCTTGGAATTCAAAGTAGGAGAAAAGGAAGAAAGGAAAAAATAGTTATAATTGACTTGACAGCCTGTATATTCAATCATATTCTTTGGTTTGAACATTCTGATACTTCTATAGAGTCCAATTCACTGATGCTTAAAGTAGCAGCATTCCTTAGCAACGAGAGAAAAACATACCCTGTGCAGAAAAACACTCCATCAGTTCAACCTTTTCATTCTTAGTTTTGAATTATTTTCTGAAAGGGAGAAATAAGATGTGGTTTGACTCCTTTCTACCCCTATCCCACCCACTTACTATAGCCAAAGTCTCTGGAATAGGCAAATGCATAGAAACGAAAGTTTATTAGTGGTTACCAGAGATCAATGGGAGGGAGAAATAGGCAGGTATTGCTAAAGGGTTACTAACTGTCTATTAACAGTGAAGAAAACATTTAGAAATGGATAATGATGTTGGATGCACAATGTGGCAAATGCAATTAATGTAACTGAATTGTACATGTAAAAATGATTGAAATGGTAATTTTTTGCTTTTACTTCTATTTCACCACATTAAAAATTGACAGTCACTATTGACATATCTGGAAGTTGTGATATAAATTTTCTGTTAGTGAAAAGGAGCTCTGATAGCGTAGTGGTTACGAATCAGGCTGCTAACCTCAGGGTCATCAGTTCGAAACTACCAGCTGTTCCACGGGAGAAAGATGAGGCGTTCTGCTCCCGTAAAGATTTACAGCCTCGGAAACCCTGAATAGGGTCGCTATGACTTGGAACCGACTCCACGGCACATATCAACAATTAACAACATTACAACTAAAACTACAAATGATTATCAAAATTAAAATGACTTCCTTTTTGCCAGAAAGGAGTAGGGGACAAAGCAATTATGATAAACAATTATTGGTTACGTCTCAAAATAGACTTTCTATGTTGTTGTTGTTGAGTACCGTGGAGTTGGTGCCCACTCATAGTGATCCTGCATAGGGTTTCCGAGGCTGTAAAATTTTATGGGAGCAACACGCCTCATCTTTCTCCCGGAAAACCACTGGTAGTTTCAAACTGCTGACCTTGAGGTTGGCAGCCCGACTCGTAACCATTACGCAACCAGTAAAGTGTTGTCAAATTGGTTCCAACTCATAATAGCTCTGGATAGCGTTTCCAGGGAGGGGCTGATGAGTTTGAACTGCCGACCTTACAGTTTAAACCGACGTTGAGGTCCAGTGCTTATCCTACAGCGCTAAACCTGGACTCCAGGGCTTTCTACACTAGGTTTTTATTTATTACTTTATCTGAGCCTTGTGCATACATTAATGAACTTTTTTTTTAAACAATAAAAGAAATTATTCTTTCCAGCTGCATTTTCTTCTAGAATGCCCTGCTAGAAACTAGAAATTTGGATGGAAAGAAAGATTTGCACAAAGGACATGCCAACAGTTCCAATATTTATTTTTTTAACAAGTGGGAGTACGCTTAACCACCCAAATTAAGATACATTTGGCTGTTTTCCCACAGCTTGCTTTTTTTTTTTTTCTAGAACAAGCTGGTGACTCATTCTTGCAATATAGGTTTAACAAAGTACATATGATGAGTGAAAAACTCTAATGTACCAAATTAGACAAAACCAAATGCTTTTTTTTTAGTTTCAATTTTAAACTTCCTCAGATGGTATAATGAATGACTTAGATTAATTTGTCAATTTCTTAATTCCTGTTGTTGTTGTTGCTAAGTGCTATGGAGTCAATTCTGATGCATAGAGACCCTGTTTTGAGATTCCAAAGCTGTACATTTTTGAGGAGCAGAGAGCCTCATCTTTCTCTTGTGATACAGTTGATGTCCTTGAACCACAAACGTTGTGCTTCCATGTCCAATGTTTATCATGCAGAGCTACCATGCTCTCAATTTCTTAATATTATACCATATTAATATAGATATCTCATAGCAAACTAAAAGACCATTAATTTTCCCTCATAAGGAAAAGAGGCTACTTGATATTTTTCTTCCCTTTTAAAAAATCTTCCACATTGTTAGGTACTCTGTGAGTGAATCTGCTAGTCAGTTTTCCGGAGTTGTAAATCATAGGAATCGGTATACCCACTGACCACCCAGGACACAATAATGCTATTGATCATTCACACTTTCACACCTAGGCAATTATCACTGAAATGATCAGGCCTTCTGAAATCTGAGCCATATGCCACCAGCTCATAAATCAAAGCTAAAGCTCAGTGAAAGACTGAGTGGCTCTACACATAGAGAAGGGATGCTGGATTTCTTTGTGCTCCATTACTGCATGTGAACCCTGGGGAAGAATACCTTTACTCTGAAGCCTTTAATTGGCTTTATCCTGAGAAGCTCCAGCTATGATCTGACATCCCCTCTATTAGTGGAAAGCAATGTAATTCAGACAAAGGAAAAAGGATACAGCCTCACTCTGAAGTGGATGAATATTTAAAATAATGTTTGTGTTGCCCAGGACTGGTAAATAGTCATTTGTCAGGTTCAGGTTGAGTGAATTTGGCATTTATTTGCTTTTTTACTTTGAATGTCTAGATAAAGACAAAAATGAGTTATTTTGACCTCACATGCATATATCAATTTTACTACAAACAATAGCTACACCTTGTTTTCTTCAATAGCTAAAAATGAATAATTTATATTTAAAAATATTATATGCAACTCCTTAATTTCTAAGTTTGTACTATAATTTCCAGGTTCCAAGAGCTAGAATAGTAATTACTCAGTCTTCTATTTTCTAATTTTAGGACCTTTTAAAGATAATTTAAGGAGCTCTGGTAGCGTAGTGATTATGAATCGGGCTGCAAACTGCAAGGTCAGCAGTTCGAAACTACCAGCTGTTCCGTGGGAGAAAGATGAGGTTTTCTGCTCCCATAAAGATTTACAGCCTGGGAAACCCTGTACAGCGTCGCTATGAGTTGGAACCGACTCCATGGCACATAACTACCACTGCCAAAGATAATTTACTTATGATAGATTCTTATTTCCTCATTTCTAAAATGAGGGCTTGGATCAAATTAGAATGTATGCTTTATTTGACCAGCAATTTGTTATCTAGTCAGGGTTTAAAATTTTACATTAATTCACCTTCTAATGTTTACAAATTAGATGATATCCCCCTCCTCACCTTCTAACTGCAGAAATTTATGCTTTGATTTCTTCAGAAAAATCATCAGATCTAGATACAATGGAACCTACAGTCATTTAAAGGCCACAGGTACATCATTTATAGAGGGGTTCCCTCTTCAGTTAACCACAGTCTTGCTATTTCTTATCATTCCAAATACACGTTTAATGAGAGTTGTTATTTATATACCCCTTACACTACTGCTGTTTCCTATTTCTAACTTGTTTGTCTCATTTATATTCCTCGTCTGTTCTTCATGAGTATTAAGTAGCACCCTCTAGACTGTAAACCTAAAAATCTTATGGTTGTGAAACTTTATTTCTCTGAGAAGAAAACCAAAGCCACTGTCACCAAGTGAATTCTGACTTAGAACCCTAGAGGACAGAGTAGAACTGCTCCAGAGAGTTCCCGAGACTATAAATCTTTACAGAAGCAGATAGTCTCATTTTCCTCCAGTGGATCAGTTGGTAGGTTTGAACTGCCTACCTTGAAGTTAACAGCCCAATACTGAATCAACTGCATCACCTGGTCTCCTTATCTGAGAAGAATTGAGAATTATTTAACTATATAGCAAGGCATCTTGCTAAGGCATAAGCTGTCCTTTAAATTCCTAAAAGATATGTCTGGTGTTTCTGAATAACTATATATGAAGAAGGCTGATGTTTCATTGTGTGGAAGCTGGAGACCACCCTTTCATCATTAGACCAGTCACAATTTCTTGTCATGTGGATTTCTTTAACAATACTTACATCACCAAGCTATTAAGGAGAGTCTCCCTTTAGTCTGTTAAGACAGAAATTTATATAATGTAACCAAATTATGAGTGTGGCATGCCATTTCCTTTGTCATATTGTATTAAGGTTGTATCCTTATACATACATATTAAATCTGTATACTGAGCAAATAATCTGAGAACGTAGATATTCTGAAGAAGAACATGGCATCAGGATTGGAGGAAGACTCATTAATGACTTGTGATATGCAGATGACACAGACTGACTTGCTAGAAAAGAAGACCTGAAACATTTACTGTTGAATTCAAAGCCTTTAGCTTGGAATATACCTCAATGTAAAGAAAATGAAATTCTCACAATAGGACCAATAAATAACATTATGATAAATGGAAAAAGATTGAAGTTGTCAAAGATTTCGTTTGTTTAACTTGGAGTTACAATCAATACTCATGAAAGCAGCAATCAAGAAATCAAACAACATTTTGCTTCTTTAAAGTGTTAAAGAACAAAAAAGATATCACTGTGAGGAAAAAGGGGTGCATGACCAAAGCCATGGTATTTTTAATCTCCTCATATGCATGCAAGAGATGGACAATGATTAAGACCAAAGAAGAATCTGTGTTTTGAATTATGGTGTTCATGAAGAATATTGGCTGTACTGCCATCCATGGACAACCTGAAGAATGCACAAGTCTGTTTTGAAAAAAGTACAGCCAGATTGTTCCTTGGAAGTGAAGATGGTGAAACTTCATCTCTCTTACTTTGGGCAGGTTTCAGGAAGGACCAGTCCTTGGAGACAGACATCATATTTTGTAAAATGCAGAGTCAGGAAAAAAGAGGAAGACTCTCGATGAGATGGATTGACACAGTGGCAACAGCAACAGGCTCAAACATGACAATTGTGAGGATGGGACAAGACTGGGCAGTATTTCGTGTTGTCATACATGGGATTGTTATGTGTTGGAACCGACTCAACAGCACCAAACAACATAGGCTAAAAGCAAGTCAGAGGTTCCTCCTGCATTCTAGGGGAGATTATACAAAGGTGTGAACATAGGAGTGGGAATCATTGGCAGTCACTTTAGGGGATATCTCCTACATATGGTAAAATATTCTTACTTACTTACCTCAAACATTTATTTAGCAACAGCATCATCAATAATATAAAGCTTTAATTCCCTCAATACAAAAGAAAGAAAAACATAGTAACAAGTACTTCTTTTTCCTAATTTTTGATGAGAATAGACACAACAAAATACATACCATTCAGCATTGTCTACATTTTTAGTTCAATGATATTGAGTACATTCTTTGAAACATTTCACCATTGTCTCTCTCTTTGCCCAGGTTGTTTCACCACCATTAAATTAGACTTTCTGTCTCCTAACTTCTTTTGTGTTTTAAAATTACTGTTGTCAATTAAATCTCATAGATAGTTATGGTAAAGAGTCCAATGTTCAAGGCAAACATAGTTTACTCATTGAGATAAGCTAAGCTGTTGTTCAATTTAGAGACAATTTCATTGCATAGTTTCACTTCAAGATTTAAAGATTATCTCAGGGTAATACATTTGTGGGTTACCCAGTTTTTTGTTCAAGAATTTGAAATTCTGCTCTATCTTTTTCTTCTTTTAAGTCAGGATCCATCTTTTGGAAGCTGGGTCCCATCCAAATTAAACCTGCAGCACAGGATATCCTTCTTCTTTGTTGTAGGGGAACAGAGACCAATTGTTGTTTCTTGGATTACCATTTCAAGTTTTAGGACCCTAGGCAAGTGATGAGTACAGATAAATTTAAAAATATTGTTATAAAATCATAGAAATCTTTATTAAACAAACATATCAAAATGTGATCATATCAAAATATCATCAGTGAAAAAAAAACGCCAGGGGCTGACTGTGGAACAGACCATCAATTCCTAATATGCACATTCAAACTGAAGCTGAAGAAAATGAAAACAAGTCCACAAGAACCAAAATATGACCTTGAATATATCC
>NW_006408629.1:10766516-10776827 GCF_000296735.1 Chrysochloris asiatica
TGGTACAGTGGCAACAGCAATGTACTCAAGCATAACAATTGGGAGGTTGGTGCAGGACAGGGAAATGTTTCATTCTATTGTTCATAAGGTCTCCAAAGGTTGGAACTGACTCAAAGGCACCTAACAACAACAGCAAAGTACACTTGATATGACTGATACCAAACATCAACTAGCATTAATGAAATCTGTGATCATGGTAGAGGTAGCACATGGCTCATAATTAGGGAAAAAAATGTGTGTTTCACCATTCTGACAATTTTTAGAAGAAGAATATAGGAATGCTTTGTGCTTAGAATTATCAATTAAAATTTGTGCTAAAAAGTATTTACTAAAATTGGTCAGATAAAGTTTTCTCTCAGAGAGAAATATCCTGCATATTCTAGGTTACTGTCAAATACGTACTTTATATATAAATGACAAATATCTTTGAGAATGTGATATTATTCTTTTGTTGAAAAGAAACTCACGGCATATATCCAAGTCTTTTTTATTTCTCAAAGAGAAATGTTTGTCTTTCCGTTATTTAAAAAATATATATATTTTGTGGATCAGAAATTCTATTTCAAATTATTTCATCAAATCAAATTTTCAACATCTATTCTTACCAGCCTATTATCTTTTGGCACTGCAGGTGTTCCTCATTTTTATCTGAGTCTTGGAATTGAAAAAAGATTATGATTTTTATTTGAGTCTCGAAGTTAAAAGATGAAGGAGAAAAATACTCCTTTTGACTATTTTTCTTTTCACTTATTGCTGATCCTTTCTCTGAGCACTTGAGTTTTTATTAAATGTCTAAATGACTTTTATCCACATTTTACTGAGAAAAAGAAAACTTAAGGATATTAAAAGTCCTTTCTGGTGCCTGCTGGTGACTAGCACTTGGAATGAATAAGAAGGAAAAGCGTGAATATAAATGTATTCATTAGGACAGTGAGGAATCAGAAGTTTCTATTTTATTACACCACATATTCCACTTGCACACACATACAGATACAGTAGATAAGTATCATAGATTCATACACTACATTTGCAGCTGGGAGAAAACTGCATGTTAATAAAGTCATGCATATGCAGTGATTCTCAGTCATCTAGGAGTTGACTGACTGGTTTGTGAGTTTTTCTGAGCTCACCCTTCTCCTTCAGTCATTTCATTGGATGTAGGACTCATTCAAGCACTTGCTTCATTAGTAAATACTGCCTCATTTCAAAATTCCTGTTAATCTTTGTTGGGCTCACATGATGAAATAATGTAGTATCAGTTATGTGTTTCAAAATCATCCTTTGAATACATTTGCCTCTGTTGGTAGCTGTGCTAAATGAACTAGCATGTCAGATGTGAGGGCATTGTAGACAGTGTACGTGTCATAGTGTCTTAAACCAAATTTCAAGGATACAATGACTTTCTGTGGAAAATTTTACTTGTTGAGAGTCATTTCCTTTATGGAAAAAAAGTTATTAATTGTCAACTTTTTGGATCATTCATTTTCTACTATGCTACAGAATCAACAATTTCAAAATCTGTTATAAATATGTATAGGGACACGTGCAACCCAAAAGAAATAGTGTCAGCCAAGACAGCTGAGGGGCTAGACTGTGGCATTAGTGTGAATGCATTCCTCCAACAACATGTGTTACCTATGGATGAAACTCTTGTGCAAGAAGATCAAGAAATGGAACTTGAAATTGAGGTAGCGAAACCTAAAGCTACAGGGGGCATTGGCTATGTGCCTATCAGAAGCCCAAACTGGAAATCTGCCTGAAGAAACAGCAGGAGGTGGAAAAGATAAAAAATACCTAAAACAGTCTATGACTATGGGATTGTCAGGAACCGAAAATGGAGCTGTAGCTAAAGAAGCATTGGAAAATGTAAAAAAAAGTAAATCCCCCAAGATATCTGCCATTTTGGCCAATGGAAAACAATAACACAAGCTCCCAATTCAGAACCAAAAAAGAAAAAGAAGAAAAAGAAAAAAAATGGGGAATGCTGCTGAGCCTGACACATATAAAGCAAAAACTGAAGACTAAGAGGGATCTGAAGAGGGTTGTGTCGAGTCTCCTGCAGACATAGAAATGAGCTTGGAGAAGCCAGATGATGAGGAAGATGCCAGTGAAGTACCCAGCATGCCCCTGGGACTGACAGGAGCATAAGCGGATTCTTCACTTACTTTTCTAACTAATCTTGTCAATGAAAACATTCTGAAGGCAATACAAGAAATGGGCTTTACAAACATGACAGAAATTCAGCATAAAAATATCCAACAACTTCTGGAAAGCAGAGATCTTCTAGCAGTAGCAAAAACAGACAAAACCTTGGCATTTCTCATCCTTGCAATTGACCTTATTGTTAAGCTACACTTTATGCCCAGGTATGGAACAGGAGTCCTTATTCTCTTACCTACTAGGGAACTGGCCAGGCAGACCTTTGGTGTGCTTAAGGAGCTAATGATGTAGCACGTTCACATGTATGGGTTGGTCATGGGGGCTAGTAACAGATCTGCTGAAGCACAGAACCTTGCTAATGGGATCAACATCATTATGGCCACACCAGACCACCTCCTAGACCATATACAGAATACAGACTTCATGTGTAAAAATCTATAGTGTCTGGTTATTGATGAGGCTGATCAAATCTTGGATGTTGGATTTGAAAAGGAAATAAAGCAAACTATTGAACGTCTGCTAGTATGCAGACAGACCATGCTTTTTTCTGCCATGCAAACTCAAAAAGTTGAAGATCTGGTGAGAGTTTCTCAGAACAAGAAGCCCTTGATTGTCGGTGTTGATGATGATAAAGCCAATGCAACAGTGGATGGTCTTAAGCGGGGATACATTGTTTGTGTCTCTGAAAAACGATTCCTTCTGCTCTTTACATTCCTTAAAAAAACTGAAAGAAGAAGTTAATGGTGTTCTTTTCATCCTGCAAGTCTGTGAAATTCCACTATGAGATGCTTAACTACATTGATTTATCTGTCTTAGCCATTCATGGAAGGCAAAAGCAAAATAAATTAATGATTACATTCTTTGAATTCTGCAATGCAGATTCGGGGATATTGTTGTGTGCAGATGTGGCAGCTTGAAAACTAGCTATTCCTAAGGTTGACTGGATTGTTCATTATGACCCTCTGGATGACCGAAAAGAGTGTATTCATCTTGTGGGTAGAATAACCAGAGGCCTAAATGGAAGAGAACATGCCATGCTCATTTTGCAGCCTGAAGAATTGGGTTTCCTTCATTACTTGAAGCAATCCAAGGTTCTACTAAGTGAATTTGAGTTTTCCTGGTCCAAAATTTCTGATACTTTGTTTCAGGTTGAAAAAATGATTGTAAAGAACTACTTCCTTCATAAGTCAGCCCAGGAAGCATATACATCATATATTCTGGAATATGATTCTCATTCTCTGAAATAAATCTTTAATGCTAATAATTTAAATTTATCTCAAGTTGCTCTGTCATTTGGTTTCAAGGTGCCTCCTTTCATTGATCTGAATGTGAACATCAATGAAGGCAAACATAAAAAGCAAGGAGGAGGTGGTGGTTTCAGCTACCAGAAAGCCAAAAGGATGGAAAAGTCCAAGATTTGAAGAAACATTAGCAAGCAAACTCCTGGCAGCAGTCCAATCTCATACTGAAGACACAGCTTCCTTCATCTTTAATAACTATTCCCAAATAGATTTTCTTACCCTGCTGTAACAGGGAAATGTTGTAGCCTTTAGAATTTGGATTAATTATTGAGTTTAAATTGACTTGGACTTATAAGGACTGAGGACTCTTCCAGCAAATATTTTCTTACTGGGGGTGAGAAGGGTAGTTATTCAATTTTTCTTCGTTGCCCAAGAGTAAAACAAAGGACTATTTTAGTCTTTGTTGTGATGATAAGGTAGTTTTAAATATTTGTCCCTTAAACTATAAAATAGTTACATATTATAGCAATGCAAAACCAAAGTTGCTGGCATCATTTTTCTGTGTGCCAATAAATATTTCTGTAGAGTCAATTTTTACATTGATGAAAGCAGGCTGATAAATATAGAAAACCCTGTTGCGTATTTGGGCCCAGCACTAGCCCCGTCTGGCCTGTTCTGTATTTTATACCTTGGCTGTTGGATTTCTTTCTTCTTTGGCTTCTTGAAGTCCACATTCTGGGCATTTCATAACTTGCTTTTTTTTTTTTTTTTTTCTGAAATAATCATGTTTCCAAAAATACACAAATGCAAAGTGAAGCATATTTAATCACTGAACAAAAATAAATACTGTTGATATTTTGGCATATGAAAAAAGGTATATAGGGATGAGGCAGCAAAAAAAGGATAGCAGCATTAGAAAACTTTGTATGTAAATCAACAGTTGTGTAAGCGGCCTGGAATAGGTGAAGATTCATTTGTGTCAGGCTATGATAATCTCCAGAGTGAAAGTGCACTTAGATCATGTTTTTCAACTGGAGGTTTGTTTCTGTCAGTAATAGCATAATTTCCTTGGTGGACAATAGTACTTTAGAAGTGAATGTGCTAGGTCTCTAATCTGTTACAGAATCTTTGTATTTGTAAGACTGCACTCTGTTCTGTGGAGTAAACACTGAATAACACATAACATTTGCTTTTATGAAGTCTGTAGTCTGGTGGAGTTTACTGCCAGATGAGTAAATCAATAAATAAACAGCCAATCTTGTTGCTGTTGTTACTCTCAGCTGCCATCAGGTTGGCCTCTGACTGATGGCAGCTGAGAGTAACTACAGCAACAAAATGGAATGAAATACTGATCAGTCTTGCATCACCCCTTAATTGGTTACAGATAGGACCATTTGTGATCCATAGGGGTTTTCAATGACTGATTTTGGGAATTAGATTTGTCAATCGTTCTTTCTTGTCTATCTTAGTCTGGAATATCTACGGGAAATTCTTGAGCATCATTGTTGTTGTTAAGTGTCATCAAGTTGGTACCAACTCATAGCGACTCTGTATAGGGTTTCCAAGGAGCAGCTGGTGAGTTTGGACTGCTAACCTTGAGGTTAGCAGTCTAGTTCTTATCCTACAGCTCTACATCAGAACTCTAAGCATAGCAACATGCAAACTTCTACTGACAGAAGCATGGTGGCTGGGCTTGAGGCAAGTTGACTGGGAATGGAATCTGGGATTTCCACAGGGAAGATGAGAATTTTATTGATGAACCACCTTAACACTGTTAAGTTGTTGTTAAGTGCCGTCGAGTCGGTTCCGACCCATAGTGACCCTGTACAGGGTTTCCGAGGGTGTAAATCCCTACGGGAGTAGAAAGCCTCATCTTTCTCCCACCTTAACATAGTCAATGTTATTATTATTATTAAATGCCATTGGGATGGTTCTGACTCATAGCGACCCTGTCAATAGAAGCCTGTAAAAGGAATTTATTGAACACTGAGTATGGACCTATTAGAAGACAAAGGCCTATTTTTTGGAAATCAACTGACCTGAACTCTTAGTTTGGCAAAAGAAAATATGAAGACTTGAAAAAAACACGTATCAACTAATAATTATTATAATAACTATTTTGGATTAAGTTTCCAAGGAACACAGCCTGAAAGGGGTTTCTTGTATAAGTGAGTTTTTGAGAGTACTCTCAGAAGTCTATAAGACAGGTGAGGGAAACAGGGAAAGAAGTCACGTACAGATATGATTTTACATTTATCCCTCATAGGGCTCTGGAATGCAATTGGCATCACTGAACTGTCAAACTTTTGGGACAAGCTTTTATATCTCACATCAGTCAAAATTGGTTGGATGAAGTAGGTTTCATATTTGAGGCAATTTTCCCAACAAAGGGGCAGATGTAAGCTGTTTATAGCAAACACTCACAGAGGCTGGGGGATAGATGGATGCACTGGCCTGGTTTGACAATAGCTAATATTGTGCTTTCTGTGTGTCCAGCACTCTTACAAGCATTTGCTACATGTTATATGTGCTCAATCTATGTAGCAGACAATAACATTGTCCCTATTTGAAATTTAAGAAAACTGAAGCACAGAAAAGTTAGGTAAGTCACTCCAGCTGTGTACAGCTGAGAAGTACCAGAGTCACTATTTAGAATCATTTGGTAATATTTTCTAGACTGCTTCCTCAATTTCATGACTCTCAAAGGCAAGCAATGTTGCTTCAAATATGGACAATTAGTAACAGAACTTGGTTGTGATATGTTCTAATTTATTCATAGAAATAATAATCTAAGATGTGATTAGATTTCCAACTAGTCTACAGAAACAGACTTATTGTAACTTCCAGGAAAACATATTTCCATATCCCAATAGCAGTAGCAGAAGCTCCTAGTTGTTGACTCCTTTCCCATTTTCTGGGAAAGACCATATTTTTTCACATATGCTGACCTTTGCTGCTCTATCCAGCCTGGCTATTTTTCCCCTCACTTTCCATATTCTAGTTAAATCTTTGTTTTATAACTGTATAATGCTACCTTCTGCCGCAGGCTCTTTGCACATGTTGTTCCCTTTTCTGGACTGTGTTTTATGCCAGGATCCCTATCCCAACCAGGTGTTTTTTGCTTCCTGATGATTATTCAGATCTATTTAAAGCTTGCCTATTCCAGATCCTTTCTATTTTTTTTCTAGACTAGGGAATATTGTCATAAGTGCTCATAAAACTATGCTTCTTTCTTCAAGCTTTTACGTCATTTTATGTTTATACATTAATTAGAGGGATTATCTAATTAAAATGTATCTCTTTCCCTGTATTGTATACTCTATGAGGGCAGGGCTGCGTTTGCTTCACTCACTGTCACACCCACAGAACCTAGAAGTGTCTGTCACATCTGTATACTCCAAAGAGATTTGTCAATACAGGAATATAGAATGTAAAGAATCCATATTGCTTTTGGATTCTTACCACTGACCTCTGACTGGTTGATTTCTTCAGCTGAACTGCTTCTGTACCCTGAAGTTCACTTTCCTCAAGGACCTGTTTCCTTCCAGGAGGCATGTACTTGGGTATGTGACCAACCAAGCTCTAGGGTCTTCTGGGGACTTCCTCTTTCCTTTTTAGTGACTCCATTAAAATGTGAATTAGACATATTTGGTGAACAAGGCTCCAGTGCAGACCTTAATAATATACTCTGTAAGAGTTTTAAAAGGATGTGTTTGGAACTTCACAAAGCTCCCTTGTGTTTTACAGTGTCCCTCTTTGAGAGCAGCCAGTTCCATTAAAGACATTTGCATTCAGGAATATGAATATTTACACTTATATTTTAGAAAAATACCTGCAAATAAAAAAGCAGGTGTTTTAAAGCTCTTTAATAATGCATCCTAATTATCTATGAATTACTTTTTTTCTGTTGGTATGTGTTTTTATTAGCAACAAGCTAAAAAGAATTCAGAAGACAGGAGTTATAATGAGTACCTTCAATTATGAATCAAAAATAGAACCAAGAATATAGCTGCACCTGTGTTTTTCCATTAAATTATCAAATTTATGTGTTAATATATTTATTTTTATGTAGTATATGCAAGTTTCAAAGTAGAAAAGTTGAGATGGGTAATAGATTTAGTGCTTAACATTTATGTTATTTTACTGGTGTAAAGGAAGATGTAAGTTATTGATTTGAAATAGCATATTTGGGAATTTATTATAAAAATGAATTGTATGCATTTATTAGTTTATTGATTTTTAAAAAATTATTTACATCAAATCAAGTTTATTATTATCTATTATTCAGACAATTGAGTACTCTGAATTATATTCAGATTTTGCCAAATTTTACTAAAGTTCTTGTTGTTGTTAAGTACTGTGGAGTGGGTTCTGACTCATAGTGACTCTGCACAGGGTTTCTGAGGCTATGCATCTTTACAGGAGTAGAATGCCTAATCTTTCTCCAGTGGAACGGCTGGTAGTTTCAAACTGCCAACATTGAGGTTAGCAGCCTGATTTGTAACCACTACATTACCAGAGCTCCTTTGTTGTTGTTGTTATATGCAATGGAGTTGGTTCCAACTCATAGTGAGCCTGCACAGGGTTTCTGAGGCTGTAAATCTTTACGGGAGCACAAAGCCTCATTTTTCTCTCACAGAACAGCTGGTAGTTTCTAACTGCTGATATTAAGGTTTGCAGCCCGATTCATAACTACGCTACCAGAGGTCCTACCAGAGCTCCTTAGCAAAGTGTTAATTATTCTCACAACAATCTTGTGAATCTGGACTTAGTGGATCAGTAGGTGATTTACATCTTTATCCTACACAACTTAACTGAATTATTGAATTGAGGTAAGCACTTGTAAGGAACACTCCAACTGATAAAGTGCAAAGAAACACTGAATATATTAATGGCATAAAATGATGAAGCTCAGCCTATTAAACTGTAATTAGAGAACTATGTGTCATGTGATGGCCTGTCATGGAATTTAAATACTTGAAGACAGACTGTATCCCTCATGTTTATCTTACCTGATAAATCTTCTCTATGCTCTACATGATATTTCAAAGTTCTATTATTACAAAAAAATAGATTATCATTATATCTACAGTCTCCATATATTTATGTGGAAGAAAAACAAGTATCTCCTAAGTTGGAATCCTGAAACAGACCTCTCGCATGAAAAATGTTGTAGACAAACCTGGAGTGAAGCAAGGAAAGCAGGACATGAACCATATATAAGGAGGGGAAGTGTTGGAAATAGGGGGAAAGTGCTCCAGGGATCTGGACATCTACAGAGCAGAGAGACAACCAGGAGCCAGAGATTGTATATACCACTAAGATGAGTGGTACATATGGAGTTACAGAACTATAGAGTATCAGCAGATAAGCAGCCAGTCCTTCACTTTATCAGACTAGTCATCACACCCATCTTCACAACATTTTTTATTGACTATGCAGAGGCTTTTGACTGTGTGGATCATTACAAGCTATAGGTAACACTGCAAAAAATAGGTATTACAGAATACTTCATGACAAACTTGAACATAGAACAGGCAGTTGTTTGTTTGTTTGTTTTTTTTTTTAACAGAACTAGGAGACACTGAATGGTTTAAAATCAGGAAAGGTGTGTGGTGTTGTTGTTAAGTGCTGTTGAGTCAGTTCTGACCCATAGAGACTGGTACAGAGTTTCCAGGGAGTAGCTGGTGAGCTTGAACTGCTGACCTTGCAGTTCTAGCCAACTTTATAGTCCAGCGCATTAACTAACAATGCTACACCAGGACTCCTGGAAAGGTGTGTGCCAGGGTTATATTTTTTCACCATACTTGTTCAGTTTGTATGCTGAGCAAATAATCCAAGAAGCTTTATTATATGAAGAAGAACATAGCATCAGGATTAGAAAAATACTCATTAACAACCTGTAATATGCAGACGATACAACCTTGCTTGCTGAAAGCAAAGAGGATTTAAAATACTTACTGGTGAATATCAAAGATCACAGCCTTCATTATGGGTTGCACCTCAATGAAAGTAAAATAAAAATTTTAACAAGTGGTCCAGTAAATAACATCATAATTAATGGAGAAAAGATTGAAGTTGTCAAACATTTCATTTTGCTTGGATTCACTATGAATACTAATGGAAGCAGCAATCAAGAAATCAAATGATATATTGCATTAGGCAAATCTTGCTGTACAAGATATCTTTAAAGTGTTCAAAACACAGATTGAGTATTAAGATGTGCCTGACCCAAGCCATGGTATTTTCATATATATGTGAACATTGGACAATGAATTAGGAAGACCGTAGAAAAAATGGTGCATTTGAGTTATGGTGTTAAAGAAGAATATTAAAAGTGACATGGCAGAACAAACAAGATGGCATATCGGGTGGAAGTGCAGTGAAGAGCTCTGTCACAACAACAGAATACTGGAGGGGTTGGTAAGGTGAAGGGTCAGAGATAAAGAGGAAGACCCCAGCGAGATGGATTGGCAAAGTAGCAGCATCAGTGGGCTCAAATGTGGCAACAATTTTGAGGTTAGCTCATTATTGGGTAGTGTTTCTTTGTGTTATGCATAGGGTCACTATGAGTCACTACCACCTCAATGGCACCTAACAACAACAACAATTGCTTTAGAGATTTGCAGCCTTGGAAACCCTGCACAGAGTTACTATGCTTCAGAACCAACTCGAAAGCACACAACAACAAACAGGAGTACATGCATGTAGATATATAAGTAAGTTGTTGTTGTTAAGTGCCATCACGGAGCAGCAGGTGGTTTTGTACTGTCAATCTTGTGGTTCATAGTCCAGTGCTGATCCTCCAGTGTCACACCAGGAGTATATATGTGTGTGTGTGTGTATATATATATATATATATGTGTCACACCAGGAGTATATATGTGTGTGTGTGTGTATATATATATAT
>NW_006408629.1:10776927-10778848 GCF_000296735.1 Chrysochloris asiatica
TATATATACTGATGCTGAATATATATTCATAGTACACATGGGGCAGATTTATGAACTGATGCTGAATATATATTCATAGTACACATGGCTCAGATTTATGAACATTTTCAAGAAAAATCTCAACATCTTCTGGGATTGAGTTTCTGGGTTTGAAGTCTGAGGGTCATAGTCTTGAAGGGAATCTAGGTTAATTCACATAATGGTTCATAAAGATTCATAAAGACAATATCTTACATCTTTTTTGGATGAGTAGTGTCTGAGGTCATAAGAGTTTACAAGTTGCTTTCCTTTTGTGTGGAACAAAAGAGAGTTTAGGGAATCAATGACTTAATGAAGTAATCAGTCCATAGAACTATAGGATTCATGAAGCACAGCCTCTTCTAGTCTAGACCAGAAGAACTAGATGGTTTCCTAGATACAATAATGGCCATTCTGACAAGGAACATACTAGAAAGTCCTGGTTAGAATGGGAAAAGATATAGAACAAAACTCAAATTCATAAACTAGACCAGATGTACAAGACTGGAAGAATCCCTGAGATGATTGCTTAAGACCCATTTTAGCCTGAACCGAAGTGACCCCTAGAGGGTCAAATAATAGATTTGTCTAGAAAATAGAGAATAGATTGGTCTAAAAAATAAACAATAACACTCATGAGCAACATACCTTTAATGCATGTATTAAGATTGATTCTCTAGAGAACCAAAACCAGAGTTTATGTTGTTGTTGTTGTTAGGTGCCATAGAGTTGGACCTGACCCACAATGATCCTATGCACAACAGAACAAACATTGAAGAGTCTGCAACAACCTCACAATTGTCATACTTGAGCCCATTGCCACTGACACCATGCCAATCCATATCACTAGGCATTTTCCTCCTCCTCGCTGACCCTCCACTCTACCAACCATGATGTTTTTCTCCAGGGACCAGTCCCCTGCTGATAAAATGTTTGAAGTATGAGAGACAACGTTTTTCCATCTTGGCCTCCAAGGAGTAATCTGGCTGCACTTTGTCCAACACAGACCTGTTTGTTCTTCTGGCAGTCCATGGTACCGTCAACAATCTCTTCAAACACCACAACTCAGATGCATCAATTATTTTATGGTCTTTCTTATTCACTGTCTAACTTTCACATGTATAGGAGGCTATTGAAAACACGATGGCTTACATCAGTACAAGTTACTCCTTGAACTGACATTTTTGACCTTGAAAACTTGAAAGAGCTCTTGTGCAACAGATTTGCCTAACACAATACATCATTTGATATTTTGACTGCTGTTTCCATGAATGTTAATGGTGGACTCAAGCAAAATTCAGTCTTTTACAACTTCAGTCTCTTCTCCATTTATCATGATGTTATTTATTGCTCCAGAGAAGAGGATTTTAATTTTCTTTATGTTGAGGTGCAACCCATACTGAAAACTGTAGTTGTTAATCTTCATTAGTAAATATTTTAAATCCTTTTTGCTTTCAGCAAGCAAGTTTGTATCATCTGCATATCACAGTTTGTTAATGAATCTTCCTCCAATCATGATGTCATGTTCTTCTTCATATAATCCAGATTCTCAGGTTATTTCTTCAGCATACAGATTGAATAAGTGTGGTTAAAGAATGCAACCCTAATGTATATCTTTCCTGATTTTAAATCATTCAGTATCTCTTTGTTCTGTTTGATATGTACAGGCTCCTCAATAGCACAATTAAGTGTTCTGGAATATTCCTTCTCTAAACTAAACAACATTCTTATCAATGGAGAAAAGATTGAAGTTGCCAAGGACTTCATTCTTCTTGGATCAACTATCAACACTTACGGAAGCAGCAATCAAGAAATCAAACGATGTATTGCATTAGGCAAAGGTGCTGCACAAGACCTTTTCAAAATGTTGAGGAGCAAAGATGTCAGCTTGAGGACTATGGTG
>NW_006408629.1:10780343-10786039 GCF_000296735.1 Chrysochloris asiatica
TTCTCTTTCCACAGATGTAGTCAATTTGATTTCTATGTGTTCTATCTGGCAAGGCCCATGTGTATAGTCATCTCTTATGCTGTCTAAAGAAGATATTTGACATAAACAAATCATTTGTCTTGCAGAAATCTATCATTCGTTCTCCAGCATCATTTCTATCACCAAGTCCAAATTTTCCAACTACTGGCCCTTACACTTGAGTTCATTGATTCAGCTGTAGAGGTAAGGAAGTTCTAAAGTTCTAAGTACATGGGTCAGATGTCAGACTTGAGGCTTCTCCTGACTCACATAGTTGCAGAGGCTGATGAAAGCAAGATTGACAGGCTTCTAAATACAAAGGCAAATGGATCCAAGGTCAGCAGGTAAGATGGCAGGCTGCTTAAAAGTCCCAGGATTGGCAGCCAAAATGGCAGGTAACTGGTGAGTCCATAAAAGCAGAGTTCAGTTGAGAAGTCCAATGCAGGATCCAGACTCAACAAAAATAAAAGGAAATTTTGTCTTGTTTTGTTATTGTTAATTGGCATTGTGCCAGTTTTGACTCATAGCAGCCCCAAGCACAACAACACAAAACACTGTCTGGTCCTGCACCATCCTCATAATTGTTGTTACACTTGAGTCCATTGCTACTCCCATTGTACCAATCTATCTCATTCAGATTCTTCCTCTTTTTTGCTGACCTTCTACTTTACCAAGCATGATGTCTATCTTCAAGGACTTGTCCTCCTGATAACATGTCTGAATTATGAGCGATATAGTCTCACCATCCTGGCTTTTGAGAAGCATTCTGGCTGTACTTCTTCTAATACAGACCTGTTTGTTCTTGTGGTGAACCATGGTATCTTCAATATTATTTTTCTAAACCACAAATCAAATGCATCAATTCTTCTTTGGTCTTATTCATTGCCCAACTGTTACATGCATATTAGTTTATTAAGTATACCCTGATTTCAGTTAGGAGAAATTTAGTCCTTAAAATGACATTTTTGATCTTGAATATTTTAAAGAAGTCTTGTTCGGCAGATTTACCTAATGTAATATGTCATTTGATTTCTTGACTGCTGCTTCCATGAGTATCGATAGTGGATAAAAGCAAAATGAAATTTTTGACAATTTCAATCTTTTCTCTATTTATATGGGTGTTATTTCTTGGTACACTAGTGAGGATTTTTGTTTTCTTTACATTGAGTTGAAACCCATACTAAAGGCTGTAATTTTTTATCTTCATCAGTAAAGATTTTAAGTCCTCTTTACTTTCAGCAATCAAGATAGTATCTTTTGCATATTGCAGGTTGTTAATGAGTCTTCCTAAAATCTTGATGCCATATTTTCCTTCATATAATCCAGCTTCCTGGACAAAACTAAGTCTTTGACAACTTCAAACTTTTCTCTGTTTATCCTGATGTTTTTTATTGGTCCAGTGGTGAGGATTTTTGTTTTCTTCACACTGAGATGCAAACTATTCTGAAGGCTGTGGTTTTTGATCTTCATCAGTACATATTTTAATGTCATTGGTCTTGAAAAATTCTATCATTCAATCTCCAGCATCATTTCTATTATCAAGATCATATTTTCTAACTACTGAACCTACCACTTTGTTTCCAACCTTCACATTCCAATCACCAGTAATTATCAATGCATTTTGATAGCATGTTTGATCAAGTACAGACTGAAGAAGTTGCTTAAATTCTTCAAGTTTATCACCATTGTCTTTAGTGGATGGTGTGTAAATTTCAGTATTGTTGTTGTTAACTCATCTTCCTTATGTTGTTGTTAAATGCCATCAAATTTGTTCTGACTCATAGCAGCACTGTATGGGGCTTCTGAGGAAAGACTAGTTTCTTTGAGCCATTACCTTGTGGTTCAGATGACCGTGTGATCCAGTGCTTATTCTGTAGTGCCACACCAGTCTTTCTTGTAGACATATGGATATCATCCTATCACAAACAGCATTTTACTTCAGGATACATACTGAAATGTTCTTTTTGATGATGCATGAAACCCCATTCCTCTTCAATTTGTCATTCTTGGCATAGAGAACCATATTTTAACAGATTCAAAATGCCTAATAGCAATTTATTTCAGCTCACTAATGCCTAATATATCAATCTTTATGCATTCTGTTTCATTTTGGACAACTTCAAATTTCCAAAATTTATACTTCATACATTCCATGTTCTGATTATTGGTGAATATTTACAGCTGTTTATCCCCATTTTGAGTTGTGTTCCATCTGCAAATGAAGGTCCTGGAAGCTTACTACATTTGTGTCATCATGGTCACCTCTATTTTGAGTAAGCTGTTCTTCCCTAGATATACTTTGAGTTTCTTCCAACCTGAATGTCTTATCTCCTGGTACTATATCTGACAATATTTTAGTCAGTTCATAATACTTTCATTGTTGTAAACTACATCTCACAATTTTTCACTGATATTCATAAGGTTTTCAATGGCTAAACATTCAGAGGTAATCTGCCTCTCCATCTTCCCACTCTGTCTTAGTCTGGAAGCTCAGCTGAAACCTGTACACCATAGGTGGTTCTGTTGGCATTTAAAACACCAATGGCTTAACTTTCAGCATCACAGAAATATGAAAGTCACCAAAGGATGACAAACTGACAGATGAATGGCAGAGCTTTGCCCTGGTTTCCAACATACTGGAAACAGGGCACACCGTCATCGTGGAAATAATTATATAAAATCTCATTATGGGAGATTATCATGTTTTAACTGCTAAACCACAGAGAATCCTGGCTCAGAGGAGTTGACACAAAACCTTAACTATTACAGATAAATTAGCTCTATGAGACCAAATAGACATCATTTGCCCCAAAGCAAAGTACTGACACATTATGGGAATAGAAACAAATCTAATGGAACAATTTGTGTATGAATTGTTGAATGAGAAATTAATTTGCTATGTAAACTTTCACCTTAAAAATAGTAAAATGTTCCAAAAAATCATCCTTAAACAAAAAGCAAGGACTATTTTAGGCTAATGTGGTGGTATGGTCACTCTATGAGTGAATAAAGTTATATCATTTGCCACTTCTGATTCCATGGCTGTGATACCACATCTATTGACTATTGATACTTTTTAAAAAATGCATAGCATAAATCCTATCAGCAATTTTGAGATACCAGATACAAGAAAACATATTGTATAATTTCAGTTTTATGAAATAAAAAATGGGCAAAACTAAAAACATATTGTCACATACATTACAAGAAATATCATTTAAAAAGTGGGTGGGAAGTATTACCATGAAGTCAGGATAGCAGATATCACTTGAGATGAAGGTATCAAGAAGGGGCTTTCTGGGAGATTCTAGATTGGCTAGCAGTAGCTTTTCTGTATCTGGTTTGTGATTACATACTTTCTAACTTTATCTGTTCTATGTACTTTTCTTGTCAGTTATATTTTATATTAAAATTTAAAACTAAAAATAAAACAAGGTAGTACTTGTACTTGTAAATGTTAACAATTAAAATCATAAATGAATACTAATACTTTTATCTAAATTTTTATTCAGGTAATTTAAAAAAAACAACTTTTTCTTAAAATTAAGTATTTGAAATTATTATCTATAAGCACAGTCTACATAAACTTACATGCATAGACATTCATTCAGCCATTCACTCTTCCATATAATATTAATGTACTTTCTATGTTCCAAGTAGTGCTTTAGGTTTTAGCACCGTGTGGTAAGAAAACAAGTGCTTGTAGAAGCTTGGATTTTGATAGAGATGCCCTTTAGCACCACACCTCTTCAATACTGTGCTAGAGTCTTATCTACAGCTATAAACTATTATGCATGCTGTTGTTTAGTTTATAAGTAAACATTAAACAGAGTTATAGAAATCACCAGGACACTGGTTTGGTATTATCAAGGTACATAATAGGTGTGTGGTATTTTTGTATGTGTGTGTGCAGGAAAGTAAGGAGCTAGTTTGATATCATCCCTTCCCTTAAGATTCCTAGCATTTATCTGGGGCAGAAAGGCTAATGCACATAAAATGAGTTTGAAGACTACAAAGACTATCTAAGAAACTCTGGTAGCATAGTGGTTATGAGTCAGGTGGCTAACCTCAAGGTCAGGAGTTTGAAACTACCAGTTATTCCATGGGAGAAATATTGGGTGGGACTTTCTGCTTCCATAAAAATGTACAGCCTTTGAAACCCTACTCTGGGTCACTATGAGTCTGAATCAACTCCACAGTAGACTGCTACCACCAACCACAAAGACTATCTAAATGCTATATTGGCCAGGTTCATAGGTAAAAATTAAAGATAACTAAATATTAAATAAAACTGATATTGGGGGTCTTTATTAGAACTGTATGTTTATTACTATACATAAAATCAAGCAAGATCCCACCTTAAATTTAGATCCCAAAAACTTCTTCAAGGTGACAGCTGTATTTCTGCTCAATTCTTATCTCAGTGGCTCTCATGTCTCTGAATACCACATATTCAATTTAGTCCTTTACTTGAATGATACAATAGAAAACAAACACAATAATGTCAGTTATTCTCCCAGATTTAGCTTTGAACAAGAACTCTGAAGCAGAGAGTGTGACTCTCAATCTGAATGCATAATGCAAATGGCTGTGAAAAATGTGGTTGAATGCAGAAGTAGAGCTGGGAGGAAAAAAACTTCCAGACTTATTTCTAGTTCAATTCCATATGTATCTTTTTATGTATCCACAATGAACACAGGATTTTCTCGTTGGATTTTCAGCCTAAAATGCTGCAAAATTCTGTCTTTTGTGTCCTTTCTCTCCATTGAGCATTTTACTGCATTCCTATTTTCCCTAGGATAATAAAACTCTTTATTTACTAATTGCTCAATGGTGGATCCACATGACTAGGATAATAATGAGCTGACATAACACCTTGATTTCCGACAGGCCCTGGGGATTCAGAAAAGTCATAAGGTTTGCTAAAGTGAATTCCTTTTTGCTTGCAATTGATCCCCCAGGTAATGTAGTCCAAAGAAGAAAGATGAAACTTCAGGCATTAGTAGAAAGGTCTTGTGATCTGGAAAGGAACTCTGTTCAAGTGAGAGCATGTCAGCCACAGAGCTTTTAAAAAATGAATTACAAGGTGAGTACATTTCAGGGAAGTGTCAATGAAATGACATGAGCTGGTTGTATAACATAAAATCACCTTTTACTAACTCTAACCCAAAACATTCACATTAGAGATTCAACTGGAAGTCTGCCTAAACATCTGAAGGATTATTTCTGCAAATTCAGGGGTGATGGTGTGAATACTAATTGTTTGACTAATAAGAGGAAAATTGCACAGTGATGAAGGTGGCAGTATATCCAAATATGAACATTCCACATACTTTGAAGTGGTGCAAAATGACCTTACCTATGTTTATCCTGCAAGTGCCATACCTCGTCTAAAACCTGCAAGTAATATCATGATTTTTCTCATAATTATTTTCCATTAGGTTATTGCATATTAGATGTAACTTTTATTTATGACTGTTTCCTGAAGATTTTTGTTTTCTTATTCTAAAATTTATGCACCAACCACTAATGCCAGTGAAGATGAAATAGAAGAATTCTACTAACTTCTTCAATCTGAAATTGATCAAAGATGCAATCAAGATGTATTGCTCATTACTGGTGATTGGAATGCAAAGGTTGGGAGCAAAGAGGAAGGACCAGTAGTTGGAAAATTTAGA
>NW_006408629.1:10787889-10792357 GCF_000296735.1 Chrysochloris asiatica
ATGTCAGCTTAAGGACTAAGGTGCGCCTGACCCAAGCCATGGTATTTTCAATAACCTCATATGGATGTGAAAGCTGGACAGTGAATAAGGAAGACAGTAGAAGAATTGATGCCTTTGAGTTGTGGTGTTGGAGGAGAATACTGAAGGTGCATTGGACTGCCAAAAGAACCAATAGATCTATTTTGGAAAGTGTAGCCAGAGTGCTCCTTGGAGGCCAGGATGGCCAAGCTTCGTCTCTCATACTTTGGACATATTTTCAGGGGAGAACATTCGCTGGAGAAGGATGTCATGCTGGGTAAGCTGGAGGGTCAGAGAAAAAGAGGAAGACTCCCAACGAGATGGTTGGCATCACTGATGGTGTCAAGTGGGACAGCGGTAGTGAGGTTGGCCCAGGATGGGACATTGTTTTGTTCTGCTGTGAATTGGGCTGCTATGAGTCAGTTCCGAATCAATGGCACCTGACAACAACAACATACTTATAAAGAGAGCTCAGAAAAGAAAATTGGGAAAAGAATACCATTTACAATAGCAACCCAAAAGATTAAATATTTAGGAATAAATCTAACCAGAGAAGCAAAAGATTTATAAAAAGAAAACTGTAAAACTACTACAAAAAAACAAAAGAGATTTTCAAACATGGAAGAATATACCATGCTTGTGGCTAGGAATATTTAACATTATGAAATATAAACACTACCCAAACCAATCTATAGATACAATACAATTCCAATCCATATTCCAACAACATTTTTTTAAAAGATGGAAAAAGAATCACCAATTTTATATGAAAAAGAAAGAGACTCCAGATAAATACAGCATTACTAAAAAAAAGAATAGCAAAATTCTTCTTCATCTCAAAACCTTCTACAGAGCCACAATAATCAAAACAGCTTGGTACTGGTGCAAGAAAAAACACATAAATCAATGGAACTGAATTAAGAACCCAGAAGTAAATCCATCCACCTATCCTCAATTGATCTTGACAATGGACCAAAACACATTAAGTGGAGAAAAGATCATCTATTCAACAAATGATGCAGGCAAATCTGGAAATCTATTTTCAGAAAAATGAAATAAAATCCATATCTTGCACCATATACAAAACCAAACTCAATATGGATTAAAAGCCTACATTTATAACCTAGAATGATAAAAGTTATCAGTGAAAAAATAGGGGCAAACTTAGGTGCTCTGATTCATGGCATAAATATACTATCAAACATAACTGAAAACATATACACCACAGAAGACAAAATAGATGACGAGAGCCTCCTAAAAATAAGACACTTATGTGCATCAAAAGATTTCACCAAAAAAAGTAAAAAGATAATCCAAGTCTGAGGAAATTCTTTTTTGACAATGACATAAAAGATAAGGGACCACTGTCTGAATTGTATAGAATACGTCACACCTTCAATTGTTTTTGTAGTTAAATACTGTCCAGTCAGCCTTGACTCACAAGGTTTCTGAGGAGTGGCTGATGGATTTGAATGGTCAATCTTACAGTCAAACTGACTTTATGACATGTGGAGTGCTTATCTTACAGCATCACACCAGGATCCAGATACCTCAGTTGTTGCTATGTTCTTAAGTACCATTGAGTTGATTCCGACCCATAGCAGCCCTGTACAGGGCTTGCAAGGAGCAGCTGGTGAACTTAGACCTCTGGCCTTGCAGTTCAAACTGACTTTGCAGTCCAGTGCATTAACCCACCCCACCCCACCAGGACTCCATTAAAGAGATGCAAATCAAAACAATAGTGCAATATCATCTTACTCTAGCATTAATAGCAAAGTTAAAAAAAAACAAACAAACAGAAAACAACAAATGCTGGAGATGGTATGGAGAATATGGGACCTTTCTACACTGCTGGTGGGACTATAAATAGTGCAACTGCTCTGAAAAACAGTACCATGCTTTCTCAGAAGTTTGGAAATAGAAACACTGTATGACCTAACAATCTTGTTTCTGGTATATGTCCTCAAGAAGTAAGAGCAGGAACACAAATAAAAACATGCACACCCATGTTCGTTGCAGAAATATTCACAATAGCAAAAAGATGGAGATGGGCCCAGAAGCTGAGTAATGGTTGAACAAAGATAGGTACTTACACACAATGGAATATTATGCAACATCGAAGAACAATGATGAATATATAAAATAGTACATAACATGGAAGAATCTGAAGAATATAATGCTGAGTGAAATTAGTCAATCACAAAGGGACAAATATTATATGAGACCACTAGTATAAAAACTCAAGAAAAGGTTTTAATTCTGTAATAAATTTTCTATGATAGTTACCAGGGGAAGGAGGGGAGGGAGTATTATTCACTGGATAGAATATAGACACATAGCGAGAGAAAATATCTTATACATTATTTTTGTTTGAAACAGAAGGTCAGGTTTACTATGGCAACATCTTTTATGTTGTTGCTACATGGTCTTTTGTTTATTTCTCCCGTCTTTTAAGTGATCTTTTGTTTTCTTCCTGTATGATGTTCTTGATGTCATAAAACAGTTCTTCTAGTCTTTAATCATTAGTGCCCAATACATCAAATCTCTTCTTGAGATGGTCTCTAAATTCAAGTGAGATATATTCAAGGTCATATTTTGGCCATCATAGAATTGTTTTAATTTCAAGAAGAAGCATAATAATAACCAATGATATTGAAGGAAGAAGTTCAAACTGCACTGAAGGTGTTGGCGAAAAACATGGTTCCAGGTATTGAGAGAATACAAATCTTTTGACAAACTGATGTAGCACTGGAGGTACTCACTCATTTATGCCAAGAAATTTGCAAGAGAGCTACATGGCCAATCAACTGGAAGAGATCCTAATTTGTGCCCATTCCAAAGAGAGGTGATCCAATGGAATGTGAAAAGAATTGGCAATATCATTATTATCACATACAAGTAAAATTTCACTGAAGATAATTAAGAATGGTTGCAACAGTACATCAACAGAGAACTGCCTGAAATGGACTCCAGATTCAGAAGAGAACGTGGAATGAAGTATGTTATTGCTGATTTCAGAGGGATATTGGCTGAAAGCAGAGACTACTAGAAAGATATTTACTTGTGTTGTATTGACTACACAATGACTTTCAACTCTGTGAATCATGACAAGCTACGGATAACAATGCAAAAACCTGGTGTTCCAGAACACTTGATTATGTTCATAAGGAATCAACCTAGACTCAGAAGCATCTGTTCAACAAGAACAAGGGGTTAAAAAAGAACAAGGGAATACTGAATGGTTTAAAATCAGGAAAGGTGTGTGCCAGAGTTGTATCATTTCACCATACTGATTTAATCTGTATGCTGAGCAAATAATTTGAGAAGCTGGATGTGGCAGCAGGATTGGGGAAAAACTCATTAATGACATGTGGTTTGCAGATGATACAACCTTGTTTGTTGAAAGCAAAGAGGACTTACTGATGAACATAAAAAATTACAACCTACATTATGGATTGTACATCAACATAAAGAAAACAAAAGTCCTCAACATTGGACCAATAAATAATGTCATGATACATGGAGAAAAGATTGAAGTTATCTAAGACTTTATTTTACTTGGATTCACAATCAACACTTTTGGAAACAGCAATCAAGAAATCAAACAATGTATTGCATTAGGCAAATCTACTATACAAGACCACTTTAAAGTGTTAAAGAACAAAGCTGTCAATTTGAGAACTAAGGTGCCCCTGGCCCAAGCCATGGTATTTTCAATTGCCTCACATGCATGTGTAAGTGGGATAATGAATAAGGAAAACCACAGAAGAATTGATCAATTTGAATTGTGGTATTGGTGGAGAATATTAAAAGTACCACCGACTGCCAGCAGAAAAAACAAATCTGTGTTGGAGAAATACCTGGATGCTTTAGAAGCCAGAATAGGATGCAAGATTTCATCTCTTAAGAGAGACCATTCCCTGGAGAACACAAAGATACTTGGTAAAGTGTAGGTTCAGTGAAAAAGATGAAGACCCCCCATTGATGTGGACTGACACAGTGGGAACAGCAACGGAGTTAAGTGTAACAATTGTGTATGGTACAATGGCCAGGCAGTGTTTTGCTTTCTTGTGCATAGGGTCATTATAAATGGGAACCAACTTGATGGCACCTAATAACAACAACTACCATATTCTGGTATTATTACTTAATTTTCTAGCTCACATAATTCTTTAAGACTTCAGTGTTGAAAAAGAGAAAGAGAAAAGGAAGGAAATAGGGAGAGGAAGGTGTATGAAAAGGAAGATAGATAATAGATAGATAGATGTTGTTGTTGTTAAGTGCCATTAAGTCAGTTCTTACTCATAAAGACCCTGTATAGGGTTTCCTAGGAGTGGCTGGTGAGCTTAAACTGCCTATCATGTGGTTGGAAACCAACCTTGCAGTCCAGTGAATTAACCCACAGTATCACACAACATTCTTATCAATGGAGAAAGGATTGAAGTTGTCA
>NW_006408629.1:10793866-10795460 GCF_000296735.1 Chrysochloris asiatica
TATGAGTCAGAACATACTTGACAGCACTTAACAACAACTACATCATGAGTCCATCTCTCAGATACTGACAATTGTGTATGCATCAATTAATAAGTATAACAATCCTTTGAGCAGATGTTTTCAGAAGTATCATTCTAGTTTTAGGAGTTGTTAGTAGGTACCATCGAGTAAGTACTGACTCATAGTGATCCTATGCACAACAGAATGAAACACTGTCTGGTCCTGGGCTAACCTCACAATTGTTGCCACGCTTGAGCCAATTGATGCTGCTACCTTGCCAGTCCATCTCATTGGGGGTCTTCCTCTTTTTATCTAACTTTCCATCTTACTAAACATGATATGCTTCTCCAGTGACTGGTTCCTCCTGACAATGTGTTTGAAGTATGAGAGACAAAGTTTGGCCATCCTGGTCTCCAAGGAGAACTCTGGCTGCACTTCTTCCAATACAGATCTGTTTGTTCTTTTGGCAGCCAATGACACTGTCAATATTCTCCTCTAACATCATAACTCAAATGTATCAATTCTAAGGTCTTATTCACTGCCCAGCTTTCGCATGCATATGCGGTTATTGAAAATACCATACCTTGGGTCAAGTGCATCTTTGACATTCAACACTTTAAAAAGCTCTTGTGCAGCAGATTTACCTAATGTAATACTTTCTTTGATTTCTTAACAGCTGTTTCCATGAGTATTGATGGTTGATCCAAGAAGAATGAAGTCCTTGACAACTTCAATCACTTCTACATTGATAAGAATGTTGTTTATTGGTCCAGTGATGAGGGTGTTTGTTTCCTTTACATTGGGATGCAATGCATACCGAAGGCTGTGCTCTTTGATCTTCATCAGTAAATATTTTTAGTACTCTTCACTTTCAGCAAGCAAGGTTGTATCATCTGTGTATCTCAGATTGTTGTTAATGAGTCTTCCTTCATCCTGATGCTATGTTTTTCTTCATATAATACAGCTTCTCATATTATTTGCTAAGCATACAGGTTGAATAAGCATGGAGAAAGAATACAATCCTGTCATACATCTTTCTTAATTTTAAACCATTCAGTGTTCCTGTGTTCTGTTCGAAAAACTGACTCTGGTTCATGTACAGGTTCCTCATGAGCACAATTTAGTGTTCTGGAATATTCATTCTTCACAATGCTGTCCATAGCTTGTCATGATCCACACAATTGAAAACCTTTGTGTAGTCAATAAAGCACAGGTAAACATCTTTCTGTTATTCTCTGCTTTCAGCCAAGATCCATTGAACATCAGCAATGATATCCGTAGTTCCACATTCTCTTCTGAAACTAGCTTGAACCTCTGCAAGTTCTCTGTCAGTGTGTGCTTGCAGCCATTTCTGTATTACATTTAGTAAAACTTTACTCGCATGAGATATCAAAGATATTGTCCAATGATTTCCACATTCTGTTGGGTGACCTCTCTTTGGAATGGGCACAAATATGGATCTCTTACAATCAGTTGGCCAGATAGCTGTTGAGGTTTGTTACATGGCTGCAGTGGTCAACACAGCTTGGTACTGGTACAATGAAACACACATTGATCAATGGAACAGAGTCGAGAATCCAGAAATTAACCCATC
>NW_006408629.1:10797280-10803256 GCF_000296735.1 Chrysochloris asiatica
ACAAAACAATAATGGCAATGTGACTGACTCCTACAAGAACAAGCAAGTTGTTTGCTCAGGAGACATCAAGGTAAGTGGTCAGGTCCCTTCAGGGCAAACCCCCTTCCAAGACTGAGACTAAAGGGGAATACATGAGCAGGCACGTACTCAGACTGGTGACCATGTTGGTCACTGATAAGGGGAAGTGAGGGAAAAACAGCAATGAAGCTGCGAGTTAAGTCCAACCATGTTCAGTAGACTCCTGTGAACCTGGGTGGAGACCTAGTTGACCAGCAGTTTGGCAAGACATGGGGACTCTTCAGCCCAGAGTCAGTGACATATCACAGAAGATTAGAGTGGAGAATGAAGCATCCAGCTGCTATGAAGAGAAGGCATATGCACAAGAACACCCACACTTACAAATAATACCCACTTGACCTGGCTAGATGATCAGAGCTCAACTAGAAGAAGAAAGAAGAGATAAAAAAGAGTAATCTGATACAATTTGATGACCTTGACCTACACCTATGGATGAAGTAGCTCAAAAGAGGAAACAAATCTTTTCAGTGAGGATCATTCCCACCCCCTCAATACACAGGGTACACAGGAATGGACAACTTGGACATTGGCTACACAAAATGGGAGGGAAGAGGTGCTACAAAGGCAAGAAGTGACTGGCTTACAAGCTTTGAAGAGGGAGTCTAGAGCCAGAGGGCACAGAGGAAGGTAGAATCTTCACTAAGTAATATCCTATCAGTCTGGGCAGGTCTGATAAAAAGAGATGGGGATAAGCACTCATGTGGCACAATAGTGAATAATTGCTATCAGAACTGACTGTGATGGTTGGAAATGTAAAGGTAGACACATTGTAGTAAACAGAGGGGAGTGGTTGATTTTGTAGTCCAGGATAGGAGGTCCCTGGGACCATCAAAGGCAAAGATGATGACGTGGAGTGATGGAACGGCTGGGAACTCTAGACCCAGAGAGGGAGAGGGGCTGTGTGCTGACGACCAGGGGGCAGGCTTGCAGGGTGTATCATTTGGTTGGTTGATGATGCATGGTGGGGATTGTAACCATGGCAGTGTAATGAAATATGATAAGATAAATGTAAAGCTAATGTTCTCCCATGTAAACTATCACATAATTTGCAAGAAAACATTTTTTATTTTAAGGTGAGGTTTGAATTTTGTCTTCAGTTCCCTCAGCTTGAGAAATGCTGAGTGTGTTCTTCTCTTTTGGTTTTCTGATTCCAGATCTTGCACATTTTGTTGTAATATTTGACTTTGTCTTCTAGAGTTGATCTTTGAACTTTTCTGTTCAGCTCTTGTATCTCCTTCTTTCTTCCATTTGTTTTAGCAACTTTATGCTGGAGAGCAAGTTTCAGTGTCTCTTCTGACATCCATTTTGATCTTTTTCTTCTTTCTTGTATTCTTAATGACTTTTTGATTTCTTCCTCTATGATGTTCTTGATATCATCCCACAACTCTTCTGGTGTTCAGTCTTTAGTATTTAATGTATCAAATCTGTTCTTCAGATGATCTATACATTCAGGTGTAGTGTACTCAAGTTCATATTTTGGCTCTCCTTGACTTGTTTTCATTTTCTTCAATTTCAATCTGAATTTACATATGAACAATTTATGGTCTGTTACAATCTGCCCCTTGCCTTGTTTTGGCTGATGATATGGAAGTTTCCCATTTTCTCTTTCCACAGATGTAGTCAATTTGATTTCTGTGTATTCCATCTTGTGAGGTCCATTTGTATAATCATTGCTTATGCTGCCTAAAGAATGTATTTGAAACGAGCAAGTCTTTGGTTTTGCAGAATTCTATCATGCGATATCCAGCACCATTTCTATCACTAAGGCCATATTTTCCAACTATTGATCCTTCCTCTTTGTTTCCGACCTTTGCATTCCACTCACCAGTAATGATCAATACATCTTGATTACATGTTTGATCAATTTCAGATTGAAGAAGTTGGTAGAATTCTTCTATTTCATTCTCACTGGCTTTAGTGGTTGGTGCATAAATTTGAATAATAGTGAGGGGTATTAACTGGTCTTCCCTGTAGGTGCATGGATACTATCCTATCACAGACAGTGTTATACCTCATGTTGATCTTGATACATACTTTTTGACCAGGACTGTAATACCATTCCTCTTCATTTTGTCATTCCTGGCATAGTAAACAATATGGTTTTCAGACTCAGAATGTCCAATACTGGTCCCTTTCAGCTTACTATTGTCTAAGATATCGATGTTTATCCATTCCATTTCATTTTTACGATTTCTAATTTTCCTAGGTTCATATTTTGTACATTCCATGTTCTGATTATTAATGGATGTTTCTTTTCATTCAGCTGTTTCTTTTCATTTTAAGTTGTGGCCCATCAGCAAATGAAGGTCCCAAGGGCTTTATCCCCATAGGCTTTACTCCATTAGCATCGTCACAGTCAACTGTACTTTGAGGAGTCAGGTTTTCCTACTACTTTAGGAGTAAGGACACTGATATCCTCTGATTATTTATCCCAAGCATGTGATAGGCTTTTTCTTCAGTGTCTAACACAATTCAGACTTCAAGCTTTCTTTCCTTAGTTGATATTATGAAACTTAAAAATTATCCTCTCAAAGACATGCAAAGACCACCAGCATAAGAATCGCAATAATAAAAGATAAACAGGATAATTGCTTCACTTACATGCTTGACAAAGTTATAGTAATAGATTGTAGATTAACCTTCAGTCTTTAAACAATTAGAATACTGGACAAAGTATATAAATAGACCCATTCATATACTGAACAACACACAGCATAGCAGTGATCTTTGAGAATTTGTTTTTCTAGTAATTCATGCTATATTCAACATTCTTCAACACCATGATGTAAAGGTATCAATTCTTTGGTCTTAAAAATTCCATGGCTTGGGTCAGACACATCTTAGTCCTCAAAGTGACATATTTTCTTCTGAACATTTAATGTTGTATTTTGAAGCAGATTTGTACAAAGCAATATGTAGTTTGACTTCTTGATTGTTGCTTCCATGTTACTTTTGGATTCAAGTAAACAAAATACTTGACAACTTCAATCTTTTCTCCATTTGTGAAGATTTTTGTTTTCTTTCTGTTAAGATATAATTCATACTGACCCTCATCAATAAGTGATTTAAGTACTCTTTGCTTTCAGCAAACAAAGTTGTACCATTTGCAGATCACAGAATGTTAAGTAGTCTTCCTTCAATTCTAATGACATGTTCTTCATATAATCCAGTTTCCTGGATAATTTGCTCAGCATAAAGATTGAATAAGTATGGTAAAAGTACCAACTTTGGCACACACATTTCCTGATTTTAAACCATGCAGTGTCCCCCTTTTTTCTTCAAATGATTGCCTGTTGGTCTATGGACAGGTTCTGCATGAATAAAATAACTGTATTATGGAATTGTCATTCTTCACAATGCTATCCATAATTTGTTTGATCCACATAGTTGAATGCCTTTGCAAAGTCAATAAAACACAGGTAATTTCACATATATTAGCTGTGTTCCATATTCAAAGAATGTAAAAATCTAGTAACTAATAATATAAAATGCTATCATATAATAAAAAATATCATCCATGCAAAGAAGCAGGAAAATATGACCTACGACCAATTGAAAACTAATTGAGCACAGACTAGAAATGACAGAAGTGATAGAATTACCATATAAAGGCATTCAAGCAGTTATTATAAATAATATCAATGTGTTACAGGCACATTGTATAACATTGTGAAAGTAAACATAAGCATAATGAAGTAAGGATTAGAGATAAAAAATTAACTTTTAAAAATAAAAAATGCAAAATCTGAAAAACAACAACAACACTGGATTAGATTAACAACAGATTGGAATCTACAGAACAAAAGATCAGCAAACTTGATGATAAAGCAACATAAACTATTCACAATGAAGCACACAGGAGAAATCAGTTTGAAAACAAGTGAACAGAGCATCATTGACTTTGAGCCAATTATACATAAGTGGAAAAGGTGGAAGGGAACAAAAAATATTTGAAGGAATAATGATTGAACTTTTACCAAGTTGGAGACTACAACTCAGAAACTCAAGTCTCAGTAAATTCCTAGTAAAGAAGAGTAAAGAAAATTACACTTAGATGCATCATAATCAAATTGTTGAATGTCTGTGAAGAACAGAAAATCTTTAAAGCAGCCAGCATCCCCCACAAAAAACTGTGTTGCATAAAGAACAAGAAAGATATGAATGGCAGTATATATTTTTTATATGAATCTGTATAAGCTCAGAGACAGTGCACACATTTTAAAATATTTTAAAGGAAAGAAGCTTTCAGTTGATAATGATCAGGAAAAAAATCTAAATAAAAGAAAACGTTTTCAAACACATAAGAGCTAAAAATATTCACCACCAGCAGATTTGCTTACCCATAAGTGTTAAAGGAAAGTTTTCATGAAAAAAGAAATGATACCAGATAGAAATTTGGTTCTAAACAAAGGAATGAAGAAGGATTTCCAACTGGTTGATTTTCATTGGACCCTCTAGTGTGAATTTGAATTTTCACCCCAGATATAAGGAGCTCTGGTAGCATAGTGGTTATGAATTGGGCTGCTAACCTCAAGGTCAGCAGTTCGAAACTGCCAGCTGTTTCGTGGTAGAAAGATGCTGCTTTCTGCTCCCATAAAGATTTACAGCCTTGGAAAGCCTGTACAGGGTCGCTATGAGTCGGAACCGATTCCATGGCACATAACCACCACCACCATCACCCCAGATATACTGAATCAGAATCTACAGTTTAACAAGTTTACCAGGTGATTCTTATGGATCCCAAGATATATAATAATCCTCTGGGAAACTTGTTAAAAGTGTAGACTCTGACACAATATACATTGTGTGGAAATGGAAATTCTCTGCAGGGATCAAATTGGAATGACCATGTTTGAAAGACGCCCTGGTTTGACTTTTGGAAAATCTCTTAATCTCTCTATAGCTTCTTTCTCATTTTAAAATGAAGATAATTATTACTTAACTATTACCTAAGGAAACTGTCCATAATAGGCAGTTTTGTGATGGCAAATGGTTAAAAGTTGGTCTACAAAACAATCTCTGATTCATAATGTTTGACAATTTCTGTGGTGTAAATATTCCCACCATTGAGTAAACACCTTCCGAAGATGATATCATTAACACTCAATTGAAAAGAGATATGCACAAGTGACTCTTAATAGACTATGTGTACCAACTTTAGCACATTGTTGATATAATTTTAATTGTTGTTGCTTTCATATTTGTTGTTGTTGTTAGGTGCCACTGAGTCGGTACTGACTCATAGTGACCCCATATGGAAGACACTTAGGTTTTTAATACTTTAATCATATGTACCATAAAATCTTATGCTCATATTATTTGATGGCATACTTATAATTTAGAGCATAAAAATCCAATCTGCAATATATATTCATTCTAGTTTCCCTGTTGTGATTAGGTAGGGTTCTGATTTAAAATTTTGCATGTCTTACTTTGCAAGACACTCCTTCATTTACATTACTGTGCTTACCTAACTTTTGCATCTCTCAAGTTTATTGCTTTTACATAGTTGAATGTGATGTTGGCACCCCACAGAATTTTACTTCTTGTTTATATTTTCATTATAAGGCACAGTCAATTTTGAAAGAAAAAAAGAGGGAGAATAAAGAAGCAGCTTGTAAGGGTAATGTCTTCCAGATAAGACAGTAACCACCCAATTAACAGATTAAGTTCTCAGTGGGTTTCCCATGGCATTGCGGTTTCCTTGTAAGCATCTTTCTAGAAATCTCCGGCAATAAGCTCCTCTCTCAGGCCTCCTTCTTTCCATCTAGGACTGCCTTTTAAGAGTGAAACATCTGTATCTGTGGCACATAATGCAGTCTAAGACACAGAGCTTAGTTGTATAGAATGGTTTTATATATATATATATATATATATATATATATATATATATATATA
>NW_006408629.1:10803356-10807362 GCF_000296735.1 Chrysochloris asiatica
ATATATATTTGCATTTAAATATGCAACATTGTTAATTCCGATCGGAACAAATACCTGCATAAAGAGGTCAAAACTCTGCATAGTAATATTTAACTTAATGTGTCACCTTTTTTTAGGTGTTATAGAAGAAATTACCTTTACGCTGAGATTTGACAACATATTATATAAATTAATAACAAGGCCCTCCATACTAAAACTACAAATTTTACTTCATAACAGTTAGAACAAATAATTTATCTGGAGACTCAAAGTGTAAATATGAAAATCCGTAACTGACACTTCTTTGAAGTTAAGATATACACAGCTGGCTATGATGTTATTATCTTGGATTGGCTCCTAGTTGGTATTAGGAGCTATATATCATTCAGGCTGAATTTTCATGATTTAAAAAAAGAAATCTATAGTTCAATTAAATAAAAAGAGTCTAATTAGTAGATTTATGGAAGATGGTTTTGAGGATTTTTGGAGAAGCAGGCCAATCATCTTCCACAAGTTATTCATACTATATTCGCAGAAACCTAGGGGATTCTGATCAAATCTTTGCAGATAGTTTTACCTAGTTAAGAATACCAGCCTAGGGCAAATCTTTCAAAAATTTTATATTTGCAATGTTGCTCATAGTATTAACAACAACCAAAGAGACTCTATTATGTACCAAACACTAGTCAAAACTAATCTCCAAACAAATTGAAAAGATAGATTATTATTATCCTAACTTTACCAATGAGAAAATTGAAGTTACAAAATGTGTTTTTAACTTGACAATGATCCCAGTCACTAATCAGGAAACTCACTTTTCTGAACTCAGCCCACACTTCCACAGCCCACTTTCCTTCCTTAATCTCACCCTGCCTCCAGTAAGAAATCACAATACAAGTCTTCTTTTATAATCTGTTTTCAAGGTTTTTTTTGAAGTTGTAAATTTTTCATCTCAAAAAAAATTTCACTAACTTCTTCAGAAGCATTCTCTAGTCTTCAAGTTCTGTTGTTGTTCTCTATCATTATACTTAAAAACAATATTTTCTTGAAGAGTGAAAATAACACATTTGGAATATGAAACAGATTATGCATACACATTTAAAAGCTTAAGATATGGGAAAATGTCCCAATTATATTGTAGAGCATGCAAGCCTAGGTCTGCTAATGTGATACTCCTGGAATAGTAGCTGCTTTTCATGGAATTCTTGGGTTTTATGTAACACAGTTCATAAAAGCAAGATGCTTCATTTTCTTTAAATTAGTTACAAATTCAAGGGTATTGCAAAGATAAACTATAATTCTTGGATAAATCAGAGAAGGAGCTTTCCAGAACAGCCCTAGAATTTTGGATATTGTACAAGGTGCAGGGTGCAGGGCTCCAGGTTCCTGCGCCCACTTCTGGAAAATCTGACAATGAAAAGGAAAATACAGCGATTGCTGAACAATCTGGACATGGGAGACTCCCGGCGACGCCTCTGCCTGGGTGGAAATCAGAAGGCGGTGCCACAGCCAGGCTGCTACAGTGAGTGACACAGCACGAAAAAACGGAGCTTCTGGAAAAAGAGATGTGACAGACTATATACCTTTCCATCCTCCTCTCCTCTGTCGCACCCTCACTGCCCACCCTGGAAACCTTCAGGCAGGGGGGAGCGCACCCATAAAAGGGTCCAGCATTGCACCCACAGTGTTCCCATGGCACAGGGAGGCGGTCTCTGGGTGGAACCCCACTGGTACCACAGACTGATCCTTTGGCGGCTTCTTACGATGTCTGACTCTGGGACCCAGCCCTAAAGTTGACCTGGGCGGGACCCTTTATACCTGACTTATTTAGCAAGAAATAAAAGCAGGCCTGGTCATATAGCCAAAGCGTACGTGCAACCTGCAAAACGTCACTATAAAAGGCAAGAGAGAACACCAACTATTATATACAAGTGTACGGCTATTTTGAGAATTATGCTGTGCCGACACAGATACCTTCCTACCTTCAGAGACAAAATAGGGACAATCTTTCTTCCATTCATTTCTCAATATCTATCTGCACACCTCCACCGAGGTGACTAGAGGAGGGGCGTGAGCGAGTGAACACCCCCACCAACCCCTGGAGGTTTCTACAGTGCATGCACACTGATCTGCACAGCAAAGGCTACTGGACTATTGGCTACAGTTCTATTCTTCTTTTTGAATGGTGGTTTTTGTCTATGCTTTTATATTGTTTCTGTTTTTGGTCCTTTTGGTCTCACTTTTTTTCCTGGGGGTGGGAGCTTTCTCCCCCTACCTTATCTTATCCAAGAAGAGACAGCAATTGTGTCCATATAATCAAACTACAAGCATACCCCATAATATCCCACCATCTGGATAGAAGCCAATACCAGCTGCTAGGCATTACATGTAAAAAGGGAAGCTTAGCTCCAGATCACATCTACCAGGAGGCACTCAGTAAGCTTAACAACAAAGCAACATACATCCATTTAATCATAAAAAACCCACATAACTACTGAAAATATCCAATAAAAGGCTAACATCTTGAAGGACGAGAAGATAAACATTCAAGAAGCTGAAAAAACCCCAGGAAGGATAGACACCAAAAGAAAAATCACCAAGACATATCATAATCAAGCTCTCTAAAATCAAAGACATGAAGAGAATCCAAAAAGCAGCCAGGGAAAAGAGAAGTGCTACCTACAAAGGCAAACAAATTAGATTAAGCTCTGACTTCTCAACAGAAACCATGCAGACAAGAAGGCAATAGGGAGACATATATAAAACCCTAAAAGAAAAAAAAAAAACACCTGGCAACCAAGAATCATCTATCCAGCAAAATTGGCAATTGAATATGATGGTGCAATCAAAATATTCCAGGATAAACAAAAGTTAAGAGATTTTGTCAAAGCCAATCCAGTGCTTCAAAACATCATAAAGGGAGTTCTTTGGAATGAAAAACAACAAGAACAGACAATAACCAGAGATTGACAAATATGGCAACACCACCCAGTACTCAGTCGACAAATAACAGAGTTCATAACAAAAAATCACAACAATGGATTCAGAGGACCTGGGAAGTCAATCAAAGATCAAAATATCAACAATGTCAAAGAAGGGAAAAACATAGGAACAGAGATCCAGGTAGTGAAAAGGTCAGGTAGATTGCAGGATACAATGGACTGTCTTCAATGAAGGGAAAAGTTAATAGACTATAGGATAACCCCAAAGAAAATCAACACTTCACAAATTACCATGAAAATTGAGATCCAAGCAGAAGAAGGAAACATTGAAACTAAGAAGAAACTGACAAGAAATAGCACAAAAAACATGAACTCAGCACAAGAAGGCATAGAGAACAAAGGAATTAATAAGACCACAAAAATTAACATAATGACAGCAATTAATTCCTACCTATTGATAGGTATGTCAATGGACTGAATGCACCAGTGAAGAAACAGAGAGTGGCAGAATGCATAAGAAAGCAAGACTCTTCAATATACTGCCTACAAGAGACAGCTGTTACACATGAAGACAAAAACAGACTAAAAGTTAAAGCATGGGGAAAAAAACAATACCAAGCTAATTGCAATAAGAAACAAGCAGGAGTGGCAATCCTGATCTCTGATAAAAGAAATTTTAAGGCAAAAACCACCATAAGAGATAAAAAAAGGACACTATCTCATGATTAAAGGGTCAATTGAGCAAGATGGCATAGTAAATATCTACACTCCCAGTGAAAAAGCTTCAAGATATATAAAGCAAACCCTACTAGAATTGAAGAAAGAAACAGACAAATCTACAATTAGAGTGGGAAATTTTAATATGCCACTTTTGAAAAGGGATAAAACAACCAGAAAGAAACTCAACAAAGATACAGAGGAACTAAATAGCATAATCAACCAATTTGACCTCATAGATGTTGTTGTTGTTGTTGCTGTTGTCAGGTGCCATTAAGTCGGAACCGACTCATAGCGACCCCATGCACAGCAGAACGAAACAATGCCCGATCCTGGACCAACCTAATTACCACTGCCACACTTGAGTC
>NW_006408629.1:10813458-10814728 GCF_000296735.1 Chrysochloris asiatica
GGATGGGAGAACAGTTAGGAAGGTTTTCATGGGCTAAGTGGGACAGAGGTAAATAATGATGTATGCACAACCGTGGAACAACAGGGCTCTGGGATACAGGGGTTAAGATTTGGTTTGAATCGGCAAAAGGGGGGAAGTAATGTTAAGATGCTTGGCTGTCTTTTGAATCTTGGTTTCCCTTGCCTACCAGTGTAAAACAGACTCTTGAGGGAGATAGAAAGGAATACAGAGAAAGGAATAGCCAGAAATATCACCATAGAAAGCTTATAAGTCTGTCTTCAGCCTACAACTGGTTGGAATACCTAAATGGGAGCTAGAACCTGCCCAGTGAGGGAAGTTTCCTGTGAAGCCTTTGCATTACATAAGACCATAGTAGAATCCTGATCCTCATCCAGAACATTTTGAGGTGGGAAATTTCCACTAAAAGGACAAGCAGATCAGCCTGAAACAGCTAGAAGAAGCAGATGATACTTCTTGAAAGAAAGACTATCAGGAAAACAAACAAACAAACAAACAATAATGTCAGTCTGAATGACTACTACAAAAACAAGCAAGTCATTCACCCAGAATCCATCAAGGCAAGTAGTGGGGCAAACTCCCTTCCAAGATGAAGATTCAAGGGGAATACAGGAGCAGACATATGGTCTTACTACTGAACAAGTTGGTCACCAATAAGGGGATGTGCAGTAAAAATTGCAATGAAGCTGTGAGTTAAGTCCGACCACATTCAACAGACTCCTGCGAACCCAGGTTGAGACCTGGTTGGCCAGCAGTATAGCAAGATCTGGGAACTCCTGGGCCCAGAGTCAGTGACATGGCCACAGAGGACAAGAGCGGAGAGTGAAGCTTCCAGCTAATATGAAGTGAGGGGAGATGCACAAGAACACCCATACTTGCAGATAGTACCCACTTGACCTGACTTCAATGACTAGATGATCAGAATGCGACTAGAAGAAAGAAGAGGAAAAGAGTAATCTGCTTGTGTATGTAGTAGCTCAAAAGAGGGAACTAATATTTACAGTGAGAATCATTCCCACCCCTTAGGTGCACAGGGTTAACAGGGACAGGCAACTTAGACATTGGTTACCCCAAATGGGGGTGGAGGGACTACAAAGGCAAGAAGTGACTGTAAAGAACAGAGGATCTGGGAGTTCAGTCTATGATCAAAACAATTACAATGTGAAAAATGGTAAACACAGAAGAACAGAGATCCAGGTGGTGGGAAGGTCAGGTAGATTACTGGATAAAATGTTGTTGTTGTTGTTAAGTG
>NW_006408629.1:10816088-10828989 GCF_000296735.1 Chrysochloris asiatica
TTGCAGAATGTGCCCTTTGGAGATGTAATTTATTATACATGACTGAGTGGGAAAAAAAAAAGATAATTGTATCACATGTGTAGTTTGTCATGCAAAATTCCATTTTGCAGTCTCTAGCATCATTTTTATCACCAAGGCCAAGCTTTCCAATTACTTATCCTTCCTCTTTGCTTTCAACTTTTGCATCTCAATCACTGTTGTTGTTCTTGTTGTTAAGTGCCTTGGAGTTAGTTCTGACTCATAGTAACCCTGTATAAGGTCTCTGAGGAGCAGCTGGTGGGTTTGAACTTCTGACCTTGTGATTCGAAGTCCATTGCTGATCCTATAGCACCACACCAGAAGTTTATTCAAATCAACTAGTAATTATCAATGTATTTTGAGTGCATGTTTGATCAATTTTAGACTGAAGAAGTTGGTAGAATTCTACAATTTTTCCCTAACTGTCTTTAGTGGATGGTACATAAATGTGAATAATAGTGGTATTAAATGGTCTTCTTTATTTATGTTGTTGTTAAGTGCTGTTGAGTCAGTACCAACTCATAGCAACCTTGTATAGGGTTTCCAAGGAGCAGCTGGTGGGCTTGTATTGCTGACCTAGTGGCTGCCAGTCCAGTGCTTATCTACAGTGCCATGCCAGGACTCGGTCTTCTTTATAGGTGTATGGATATTAGCCTATCACAGACATCATTGCACTTTAAGATAGACCTTGAAATACTCTTTTTGATAATTAATACAATTCAATTTTTCCTCAGTTTGTCATATACAACATAGTAAAAACATGATTGTCTGTTTCAAAATGGACAGTATCAGTCCATTTCATCTCAATAATGCCTTAGCTATTGATCTTTACATGTTCTATTTCATTTGGTGACTTTTGATTTTCCTAGATCTATGGGTTGCTATGGGTCAGAATCGACTCTGACAGCACTTAACAACAACAATATACTTCACACATACATGCTAAGTTCTGATTATTGTTGTTGTTGTTGTTATGTGCCGTGGAGTCGGAACCGACTCATAGCGACCCTGTACAGGGTTTCCCTGTACAGGGTTTCCGAGGGTGTAAATCTTTACGGGAGTAGAAAGCCTCATCTTTCTCCCGCGGAGCAGCTGGTAGTTTCGAACTGCTGACCTTGCGGTTCACAGCCCGAGTCGTAACCACTACGCTACCAGTTCTGATTATTAGCAGATGTTAATAGCTGTTTGACTGTGTGGATCATTGCTAACTATGAACAACATTGTAGAAAATGAACATTCCAAAACACTTAATTGTGCTCATGAGGAACCTGTACATAGAACAAGAGACTTGTCAAAACAGAACAAGAGGACACTGAATGGCTTAGAATCAGGAAGGCTGTGCACCAGGGTTATAGTCTTTCACCATATATATTCAAATAGTATGCTGAACAAATAATCTGACAATCTAGATTATAGAAAAAGAATGTGGCATTGTGGCATCAGGATTGGAGGAATATTTCATTAACAACCTTTGATATGCAAATGATACAACCTAGCTTGTAGAAAGCTAAAAGGACTTAAAGTGTTTACTGATAAAGATAAAAAACCACAGACTTTGATATGGGCTTAATGTAAAGAAAGTAAAAATCCTCACTACTGGAGAAATAAATAACATCAAGATGAATGGAGAAAAGATTGAAGTAACCAAAGGCTTCATTTTGCTTGGATTCACCATCAACACTCATGGAAGAAAAAGCCAAGAAATCAAATGATGTACTGCATTAGGAAAATCTGCTGAACAAGACCTCTATATAGTGTTGAAAAGCAAAGATGTCATTTTGAGAATTAAAGTGCACCTGACTCAAGCCATAGTATTTTCAGTAGCCTCATAGGTATGTGATAGTTGGACAATGAATAAGGAAGACCATAGAAGATTGGGTACATTTGAGCTATGCAGTTGGAGAAGAATTTTGAAGGTACCATGAACTGTCAGAAGAATAAGCCAATCTGCATTGGAAGAAGTACAACCTTAATGCTCCTTAAACTCTTAGGTGACCAGACTTCATCTCTCAAACTTCAGACATTTTATCAAAAGGAATCAGTGCCTGGAGAAGGACATCATGCTTGGCAAAGTGTAGGATCAACAAAAAAGAGACCCTTAATGAGATGGATTGACATAGTAGCAGATGCAATGGGCTCCAGCAGAGCAACAATTGTGAGGATGGTACAGGATCAGCGGGTGTTTTATTTTATTGTATAGAGGGTTGCTGTGGGTGAGAAAGTACTCGATGGCACCTAACAACAACAGCTGTTTCTTCCCATTTCATGTTGTGCTCAGTCAGCAAAAGAAGTCCTGAAAGCTTTACTCCATTCTACATTGAGAAAGCAGCTCTTCCTTAGTCATGTTTTCAGTTCAGTCCAACCTGAGGAACTCATCTTCTGGCATTATATCAGACAATGTTCTGCTGTGATTCATAATGCGTTCAGCAGCTAACCATTTGTTCTTCCTAATCTGTCTTATTCTGGAAGCTCCAATGAAACCTGTCTATCATGAGTGACCCTACTTGTATTTATAACACAGGTGGCAAAGCTTCCAACATCACAGCAACACATAAGCCATCACAGTATGATAAACCGACAGATCAGTGATGGTAAGTTTACATTAATATTTTCTATTTAATGAACTAGCTTTCTTCAGTGTATTTTTTAAAATCATATATCATGTTGGTGAATATACAAGTATATAAAGGGAAATACAAACAAAATATACATTATTTAAGGAATTTCCAAAGCTTCACAATTGTAATCTGATTCTTCTTAATCACGTTTTTACCTAAACTGCCATCCTGACATTTGTGATTTAGCATTTCTTTAAAAATGACTCTACTTCTTTTTTGGGACTCTCTTCCAAGCTTCTTATATATATTCCCCAAGATTTGATGTGGTCCCTTTCTTGACTTTACTGGAAGTTATTCAAGACCATAATCATGACTCATTATCTTTCCTCACATGGATCTTTAATGAATTCCTGTCCACACTATCAAGAACTGTTAATTTATCACAAATGAGGTCTAGCATTGTCAGCCTGGGGCATCTCTCACATGAGCAGGCTTGGATGTCAGGGATTGTAAAGTACCTTAATTATGAAGCACATCCCAAATTTAGAAATTTGTGATTTAGTAAAGGTTGGTATTAAGCATTGAATATTGCAATTTGAATAAGTAGCAACTAAGATTATTATAAGAAGCTCTAGTAGCGTAGTTGTAGTGATCCGGGCTGCTAACCTCAAGGTTGGCAGTTCAAAACTACCAGCTGTTCTGCGGGAGAAAGATGGAGATTTCTGCTCCCGTAAAGATTTGCAGCCACAGAAACCACGTGCAGCTTCACTATGAGTCAGAACTGACGCCATGGTACTTAACAACAACAACAAGGTTATTATGACAATTAGCTATAAGGATATGTTTGTTCTCTGCAGAAATATTGTTATAAAGTCAGAATATATGTATTTTTGCCTTAGTCACTCATTACAAAATGCAACTAATTGCCATGTAATTATGGTTATTGTTCTTATGGTAATACTTCAAAATTAAGTCTTTCATGTAATATTTTTGAAGGTCTTACCATGATTTTATACCCTAAAATAATTGCTCTTAGATCCTAATGGTCTAATGGCTACAGCAGAACACAATTTCTTTTTATCATATTAAATGATCTCAGAACACAAGGAAACATCAGTATATGTTAAAGGTGATTTATTTGCACCATCCAGTCCGCATTACAGTAAACACATTTTGGAAAGGTAATTTTTAGCTTGGGGGGAAAATGGACACTTATTAAGATAGCTTTCTCCCTTCTCATGAGGTAGGTGTTATGGTTGTTGTTGTTGCTGTTAAGTGTTGTGGAGTTGGTCTGACCCATAACAACCCTGTATAGAATTTCCAGGAAGTGGCTGGTGAGCTTGAACCATGGACCTTGAGGTTCAACACAACCCTGCAGTCCAGTGCATTAACCCACAGTGCCACATCAAGACTCCCGTGGTTGTTGTTAGGTGCGGCCAATTCAGTTCAAACACATAGGGACCCCAGGAACAGCATGTTGCCCAGTCCTATACCAGCCTCACAATTGTCATGTTTGAGTTATATCTAACACAATGGCAACTAAAAACAACCCTATATGTATGTCATTGTTCTTAGGTGCCATAGAGTTGGTACCAACCCATAGCTACTGCATGTACAACAGAATAAAACACTGCCTGGTTTTGAACTAACCTCATAATCCTTGCTATGCTCAAGCCCATTGTTGCTGCCACTTTGCCAATCTGTGTCATTGGGGTCTTCCTCTTTTTTGCTGACCATCCACTTTAATAAGCTTAATGCTCTTCAGGGACTGGTTCCTTCTGGTAATATGTACACAGTCTGGCCATTCTGGCTTTCAAGGAGCATTCTCACTGTACTTCTTTCAACACAGACTGGTTTATTCTTTTGGCAGTCCATGGTACTTTCAGTATTCTGCTCCAATGCCACATCTCAAATGCATCAGTTCTTCTATGGTCTGCGTTATTCACTGTGCGACTTTCACATGCATATGAGGTTATTGAAAATTCCATGGCTCGGGTCATGCACACCTAAGTCCTCAAACTGATTTCTTTGCTCTTCTCCACTTTAAAGAAGTCATGTGCAGCAGATTTTCCTAATGAAATATGTTGTTTGATTTCTTGACTGCTGCTTCCATGAGTGTTTATGATTGATCTGAGAAAAATGAAGTTTTTGACAACTTCAATCTTTTCTCCATTTTATCTTGAAATTATTTACCAGTTCATTGGAGATAATTTTGTTTTCTTTACATTGAGGTGGAACCCATACTGAAAGTTAAGGTCTTTGATCTTCATCAAAAAGCATTTTATGTGCAAGTAAGGTTGTATCATCTGCATATTGCAGGTTGCTAATGAATCTACCTCTGATTCTGATGACACATTCTTCTTTATATAAACCAGCTTCTCAAATTATTTGCTCAGTATACAGACTGAATAAGTATAGTGAAAGAGCACCATCTGGCACAGTGGTAGCAGCCATGGGCTCGGGCATAGCAATGATTGTGCAGTTGGCGCAGGACCAGATGGTGTTTTGTTCTGTTGTTCATCAGGCTGGTATGAATTGGTACATACTTGATGGCAACAACAACAACAACAACATACTTTTCCTAATTTCAGATCATTCAATGCCCCCCTGCTCTCTTTGAACAATTGCTTCTTGGTCGATGTATAGTTTCCTCAGAAGCACAACTAAGTGTTCTACAATACTCACTCTCTGCAATACTGTCCATAGCTTGTTATTATCCACAGAATTGAAAGCCTTTGCATAATCAGTAAAGCTTAGGTAAACATATTTCTGGTATTCTTTAATTTAGCCATGATCCATGTGACTTTGCAGTCCAGCTCATTAACCCATAATGCCACACCAGGAGTCCTAGTGCTCCTATTAAATCCAACTCTTAATTTAGGAAAGTAAAGTCAAAAAGCATTTAATTTTTTTTTTTTTTCACAGGGTAGGGCAAATTGTTGTTGTTGTTGTTAAGTGCCATCAAGCTGATTCTGATTAATAGCAACTCTGTATAGGATTTCTGAGGAGCTTATGGTGAGTTGGAACTGCTAACCTTGTGGTTCAAAGAGACTTGCAGTCCAGCACATTAACCCACAGTACCAAACCAGGACTCCATTATGCATAGTTAAGTACTGTAGAAAAATGGAAAAGCTTAGTAGTTAAAAATGTATAACAGGATATGATAGGATTTTTTCTGTTTTGATAAATTATCCCAATATTGTGTATTAAGGAAAAGATTTATCAGGTCTTGGTTAAATGGACCCAGTAATTCTTTTGAGATGTAGCTTTAAATATCTTTCCTAACTGAACTGATTTTTGCTAGTGACATAAACACAGGATTGTTAACCACAAAGTTGTTGGTTAGCCACTAGCCACTGCTTTAAATTCTCCAATTCTACAATCCTCTATGAGTCAGAGTTTACTCCAAGGCACTTAACAACAACAACAACAACAATGAGAATAGTATTTTCTCTTTTGAATGTATATAATTTTGGACACATTTTCAAACAGGTTAAAATTTCAAAATGCATAGTATTTCTTGTTAATCATTGATTTGATGCCTGACAAAATAGATACATCCTTATACAGTTTTTCTTTTCCTTTTTAAAAATCATATAACCATACTTACTAATAAAAATTAATAATGTCTCAGATTTTGGCCTCTGAATTCTACATAACTTGCAAAGGTGGGTTAGGAATTTCTAAGAAGTTGATAGTAATATCATGAGGGTCAATATTAAATGTACTATCTTTTCCCAAAAGCTTTCAGATACAATTTTAAATTAAATTTTATATGGACTTATGCTGTATTCATAGAATCAATATAGATCTTTGAAATTTTTGGTATCATAAAATATGAAAAACAAGTGAATATGCATATAACAGTGAGTGTATAGCATATCAGACTAATTTATAAATATCTCACCAACTTTCCTTTTTTAGGCATAGTAGTATTACTCTCTCCACCACTTGTCTGTCAGTTTGTCATATTGCGGTGGCTTGTGAATTGCTATGTTTCTGAAAGCTGTGCCACCAGTATTTTAAATACCAGTGGGGTCACCCATGGTGGACACGTTGCAGATGAGCTTCCAGACAAAGACAGACTAGGAAGAAAGACTGATAAACTGCTTCCAAATATTAAGTCCCTGAAAACCTTATGAAAAGCAGAGAAACACTGTCAGATATAGTGCCAGAAAATGAGCCCCTCGGGTTAGAAGGCACTCAAAATGCGACTGGGGAAGAGCTGCCTCCTCAAAATAGAATTGACCATGTTGATGCGAATGGAATAAAGCCCATGGGACAAAAGCCCTCAGGACCTTCATTTGCTGATGGGGCACAACACAAAATGAAGAGAAACAGTTGTAACCATCCACAGAAAATCGGACCATGGAATGTATGAAGCATGAATCTGGGAAAATGGGAAGTTGTCAAAAATGAAATGGAATGCATAAACATCAATATCTTAAGCATTAGTGAACTGAAATGGACTGATATTGGCCATTTTGAATCTGTCAACCACATAGTTTACTATGCAGGAAATGACAAATTGAAGAGGAATGGTGTTGCACTCATTGTCAAAAATAACATATCCAGATCAGTCATGAGGTACAGAGCTATCTGTGATAGGATAATATCCATGAGCCTACAGGGAAGCCCAGTTAATTACCACTATTATTCAGGTTTATGCATGAACCACTAAAGCCAGTGAGGATGAAATAAAAGAATTCTACCAACTTCCTCAATTTGAAATCAACCAAACATGCAATCAAGGTGCATTGATCATTACCGGTGAATGGAATGCAAAGGTTGGGAGCAAAAAGGAAGGATCAGTAGTTGGAAAATGTGGCCATGATGATAGAAATGATGCTGAAGAATGCATGATAGAATTCTGCAAAACCAATGATTTGTTCATTTCAAATACCTTCTTTAGACAGCATAAGAGATGACTATACACACGGACCTTACCAGATGGAATACATAGAAATCAAATTGACTACATCTGTGGAAAGAGACGATGGAAAAGTTCCATATCATCAGTGAAAACAAGGCCAGGGGCAGACTGCGGAACAGACCAATTACTGATATTGGTCCAATTACAATTACTGATATGTAAATTCAAACTGAAGCTGAAGAAAATTAAAACAAGTCCACAAGAACCAAAATATGACCTTGAATATATCCCACCTGAATTTAGAGATCATCTGAAAAATAGATTTGATACATTAAACTCTAAAGACTAAAGACAAGAAGAGTGGTAGGATGACATCAAGGACATCATACATGAAGAAAACAAAAAGTAATTAAGAAGACAAGAAAGAAGGAAAAGATCAAAATGGATGTCAGAGGAGACTCTGAAACTTGTTCTCCAGTACAGAGATGCTAAAGCAAATGAACGAAATGAGGAGGTCCAAGAACTGAACAGAAAATTTCAAAGATCAGCTCAAGAAGATGTAAACAAATATTACAACAAAATGTGCAAATATCTGGAGTCAGAAAACCGAAAAGGAAGAACACACTCAGCATTTTTCAAGCTGGAAGAAATGAAGAAAAAAATCAAACCTCAACTTTTATTACTGAAGGATTCTCTGTGCAAATTATTGAATGATGCAGAAAACATCAAGAGAAGGTGGAAGGAATACACAGAATCATTGTACCAAAAGGAAATGGTTAATGCTTAACAGTTTCAAGAGGTAGCATATTATCAAGAGCCAATGATACTGAAGGAGGAAGTCCAAGGTGCATTGAAGGAATTGGCAAAGAACAAGGCACCAGGAATTGATGGAATACAAATCAAAATCTTTCAAGAAAGTGAGACAGCACAGGAGACACTCACTCATCTCTGCCAAGAAATTTGGAAGACAACTATCTGGCCAACTGATTGGAAGAGATCCGTATTTGTGCCCATTCCAAAGAGAGGTGACCCAATGGAATGCGGAAATCATCAGACAATCTCTTTGATATCCCATGTGAGTAATACGGAAGGTAATACAGAAACGGATACAAGCATACATTGACAGAGAACTTCCAGAAGTTCAAGCTGGATTCAGAATAGGACGTGGAAAAAGGGATGTCATTGCTGATGTCCGATGGATGTTGGCTGAAAGCATAGAATATCAGAAAGATGTTTACCTGTGCTTTATTTACTACGCAAAGTCTTTTGACTGTGTGGATCATGACAAGCTATGGAAAACATTGCGAATTATGAGTATTCCAGAACAATTAATTGTACTCATGAGGAATCTGCACATAGACCAAGAGGCAGTTGTTCAAACACAACATGGGAACACTGAATGGTTTAAAATTTAGAAAGGTGTGCAACAGGGTCGTATTCTTTCACCAGACTGTATCCTGAGCAAATAATCTGAGAAGATGGATTATATGAAGAAAAATGTGGCATCAGGATGGGAAGAAGAGTCATTAACAACCTGCAATATGCAGATAATACAACCTTGCTTGCTGAAAGTGAAGAAGACTTAAAATATTTACTGATGAAGATCAAAAAGTACAGCCTTCAGTATGGATTTCATCTCAATGTAAAGAAAACAAAAGTCCTCACCATTGGATCAATAAACAACATTCTCATCAATGGAGAAAAGATTGAAGTTGTCAAGGGCTTCATTCTTTTTGGATCAACTATCAACACTCAAGGAAGCAGCATTCAAGAAATTAAACGCAGTATTGCATTAGGCAAATCTGCTGCACAAAACCTTTTTAAAGTGTTGAAGAGGAAAGATGTCAGCTTGAGGACTAAGGTGCACTTGACCCAAGCCATGGTATTTTCGGTAACCTCATATGCATGCGAATGCTGGACAGTGATTAAGGAGGACCGTAGAAGAATTGATGCTTTTTAATTGTGGTGTTGGAAGAGAATATTGAAAGTACCATGGGCTGCCAAAAGAACCAACAGATCTGTGTTCGAAGAAGTGCAGCCAGTGTTCCTTAGAGGCCATGATGGCCAAATTTTGTCTCTCATTCTTGGGACATATTGTCAGGAGGGAGCAGTCTCTGGAGAAGGATTTCTTGTTTGGTAAGAGGAAGACACCCAGCAAGATTGATTAGCAAAGTGGCAGCATCAATGGGCTCAAGTGTGGCAACAATTAGGATGTTTGTCCAGGACTGGAAGTGTTTCATTCCATTGTCCATAGGGTCGCTATGAGTTGGTAGCCACTTGATGGTACCTAACAACAACGACATACAGGTCAAACTGACCTAGCAGTTCAGCACTTTAATCCACAGTGCCACACCATAGAACTACTTCTCTAGGTTTCCAAAACAGGAAATCTTTACCAGAGCAGACAGCGTTATCTCCCACAATGCCACATAGCTTTTTTCTTTTGCAGCTTGGTATGATTTAATCTTGAACAGTGCAGTATTGCTGTTAGGCACTGTACCGTCAGTTCCATCTGAAAATGACACACGCACAAGAGAATGAAATTCTGCCTGCTTCTGCTCCACCCTCACAATTGTTCTATTTGAACCCATTGTTACTGCCATTATATATATATATATCCATCTTGTGTGGGGGCTTCATCGTTTTTACCAGTCCTCTATTTTACTAAGACTGATGCCCTTCTCCAGGCACTGGTCCCTCCTAACAGCATGTCCAAAGTATAAGAGACAAAGTGTTGCCATCCTTATTTATAAGGAACATTCTGGCTATACTTCTAGGACAGACTTGTTTGTTCTTCTGGCAGTGATAGCTCTTTCAGTATTCTTCCCCAACACCATGACTCAAGTGCATTGATTTTTCCCTGGTATTCCTTTGTAATTGTTCATATTTCACATGACACCAGGTAGGCAAACAACACCTATGACAGTTAGTCTGAGTCAAGCAATAAGAAGAATGAAAAGGGAATCCCATCTCCTGATCACATCTACCTGGAGACAATCACAAAGCATAATAAAATAACAACATACATTCATCTAAGTATTAAGGTCACAACTAACTACTGAATATGCCCAAGAAATAGATGACCATCTCTGCACAGGTCCAGAAACAAGATAAAGTGACTGAGACAAATGACCTGAAGGTAGATCTAGTCTTCATATTGGAAGGAGGGCAGACTTTGGGAATGCCTGGAAAATAATTCAAAAATTGATAAAGAAATGTATCAAAACATTTTACAGAGGAAGTGAGAAAAATAAGGAAGAAGTCAGGAAAGTGCTACAGGAACAATCAAATAAGATAGATACAGCATTGCAAATAATTCAAATCCTACAAAAAGAGGTCCTAATAATTACTAACAGAATATCAGAAATGGACAATACACTGAATGGGCAAAGGAGTAGAACTGAAGAGATGGAAGCCAGAACTAGTGAGCTGGAAAACAAATCTCTCAATACTACTAAGAAGATAAAGCAGAAAAAAGGATACAAAAATCTGAAGAAGGTCTAAGATTCATGTTGGACAACAGGAAGAGGAATAACTTAAGAATTAATGGCATTCAAGAACAGGAAGAATCACACTAGTCCACAGTAAAGATAGTTGAAGAGCTGCTGGAAGAAAATTACCCTAACATCCTGAAAAGCAACAAGATATGCATTCAAGAAACTAAACAAACTGCACGAAGGATAGACCCCACAATAAAATAATGAAGACATATCATAATCAAGTTCTCCAAAATCAAAGATAAGGAGAGAATCCTGAAAGCAGATAGGGAAAAGAGAAGTGCTACATATCACGGCAAATAAATTAGATCAAACGCGGATCTCTCAGCAGAAGCCTGCAGGCAAGAAGGCAATGGGAACACATATATAAAACTCTGAAAGAAAACAAAACTGCCAACCAAGAATTCTTTATCTAGCAAAGCCTTGAAAGCCTAGAGGAGCATGACCTACCTAAACTTACACAGAGTGAAGTAGAAAACTTCAACAGACCTATAACAAAGGAAGAAATTGATCAGGTCATTAAAAAACTCTCAACCAAAAAAAATTCAGGTCCAAATGGCTTTACTGGTGAGTTTTACCAAACATTCAGGGAAGAGTTGTCACCAATTCTACTCAAATTATTCCAGAATATAGAAGAGGATTGAAAATTCCCTAATACATTCTATGAAGCAAGCATAACCGTCATACCAAAACCAGGGAAGAACATCACTAAGAAAGACAAATTATAGACCAATATCCTTCAAGAACATAGATGCAAAAATTCTCAACAAAATCTTAGCCCGTAGAATTCAACAAGACATAAAACAACAACAACAACAACAAAAAACAAAAAACAAAAAAACCCACATCACAACCAAGTGGGATTCATACAAGGGATTGTTCAACATTAGAAAAACAACCAATGTAATCCACCATATAAATAAGAAAAAGGAAAAGAACCACATGATCATATCGAATGATGCAGAAAAGACATTTGATAGACTCCAACACCATTCCTGATAAAAACGTTTAACAAAGTAGAAATTGAAGGTAAATTCCTCAACATGATTAAGAGCATATATACAAAACGAACAGCCAACATCACTCTCAATGGAGAGAAACTCAAGGCCTTCCTCTTGGGAACAGGAACCAGACAAGGATGCCCTTTGTCACCACTCTTATTGAATATTGTTTTGGAAGTCTTAGCCAGAGTTATAAGGCAAAACAGGGAAATCAAAAGCATCTAAAATGGCAAAAAGGAAGTCAAACTCTCTCTATTTGGAGATGATATGATCCTAAACATATAAAACCCCAAAGGCTCAGAAAAACAACAACAACAAACAAACAAAAAATACTCAAACTCATTGGATGATTCAGCAAAGTAGCAGGGTACACGTTCAATGTACAAAAATCAGTTGAATTCATCTATATTAATAATGAAAATGCTGAAAAGAAAATTAGGAAAGCATACCAATTACAATAGCCACACAAAGGATGAAATAGTTAGGAGTCAAAGTAACCAGAGAAACAAAGGACCTAAACAAAGAAAACTACAAAACACTACTACAAGAAACCAAGAGAGACCTGAAAGGACAAGCAGACCAACCTGGAGTGGCTAGAAGAACAGAAGACACTTCTTGAAAGAAAAAACCTACAGGAAAAATGTAAAACAACATGGGCAGAACGACTGTTACTACAAGAACAAGCAATATGCTTGCCAAGAAAACATCAAGGCAAGTGGTCAGGTCCCCTCAGAGAAAACCCCCTTCCAAAACTAAAATCAATGGGAATACACGCTGTGATTGGTGAACACGCTCGGCACTGATAAGGGGAAGTGAGGGCAAAACAGCAATGAAGCGGTGAGCTAAGTCCTACAACGTTCAATAGACTTCTGTAAACCCGGGTGAAGACCGGGTGGGCCAGCGGTGTGGCAAGACCTGGGGACTCTTGGGCCCAGAGTCAGTGACATAGCCACA
>NW_006408629.1:10829860-10845187 GCF_000296735.1 Chrysochloris asiatica
AAAAATGGAAGAATATACCATGCTCCTATATAGGAAGACTTAACATTGTGAAAATGTCAATACTATCCAGCAGTCTACACATATAGCACAATCCCAATGCATATTCCAATGGCATTCATTAGAGAGATGGAAAAAACAATCACAAACTTTATATGAAAAGAAAGCACCCTAGGATAAGCAAAACACTGCTTAAGAAGAAGAACAAAGTTGGAGGCCTCTCACTCCCTTTTTTCAAAATATACTACATGGCAAGGAGCTCTGGTAGCGTAGTGGTTACGAATCGGGCTGCGAACCTTAAGGTCAGCAGGGTCACTATGGGTCGGAACCGACTCGACTCGACGGCACTTAACAACAACAATAACATGGCTACAGTGGTCAAAATAGCCTGGTACTAGTACAATGAGAGATACATAGATCAATGAAACAGAATTGAGAATCCGAAAATTAACCCATCCACATACAGTGAATTGATCTTTGACAAAGGGCCAAAGTACATTGAGTGGGGGAAGACATAGTCTCTTCAACAGATGGTGTTGGCAGAACTGGAAATCGATATGCAAAAAATTGAAACAAGACCTTTATGTCAAACCGTATACAAAAATCAAATTAGCATGGATTAAAGATCTAAATGTGAATCCCAGAATTATAAAGGTAATAAATGAAAGAATAAGGACAAATTTAAGGACTCTAATCCAGGGCACACACAGAATACCAAACATTGCAAACATTACACAAACAAAAGAAAACAAAATAGATGATTGGGGGCACTGTAGAAATTAGAAAATTATGTGCATCAAAGCATATCTCCAAAAGAGTAAAAAGAGAGCCCACAGAATGGGAAAAAGCTTTTGCAATGATATATCAGAGAAGGGAATAATTTCTAAAATCTATAGGAAACTCCAACTCCTCTACAAGAAAAATATAAATAACCCTATTGAAAAATGGGCGCATGAAATCAACAGAACCTTCACCAAGGAAGACATTCAGGCAGTCAACAAGTATAAAAAAAATGTTCACGATCATTAGCCATTGTTGTGTTGTTGTGACGTGCTATTGAATCGGTTCTGACCCATAGAGACCCTGTATAGGGTTTCTGAGGAGCAGTTGGTGAGCTTGAGCCACTGACCTTGCAGTTCAAATAGTTTTGCAGTCTGGTGCATTAACCCACAGCAAGAGATGCAAATCAAATCAACAATGTATCATCTCACACCAGCAATAACAGCAAAATTCAAAAATGCAGAGGACAATAAATGTTGGCAAGGATATGGAAAGACTGGGACCCTCCTACATTGCTGGTGGAAATACAAAATGGTCCAACAACTCTGGAAAACAATATGGCATTGCCTCAGAAAGCTGGAAATAGAAATACCATATAATCCAGCAATTGCTCTACTTGGTATATATCCATAAGAAGTATGAGCCATAACACGAGTAGATATATGCACACCAATGTTCATAGCAACGCTATTTACAATAGCAAAACAATGGAGACAGCTTCAGTGCCCATCAATGGAAGAATGGATAAACAAACTTGGTACATACACACAATGGAATATTATGCTACCTTGAAGAATAACAAGGAAGCTGTAAGCCACCACACAACATGGGTGAACCTGGAGGACATTATGCTGAGTGAAATCAGTCAGTCACAAAAGGACAAAATTGCATAAGATAATTATTGTAAAAGCTTAAGAAAATATACCCATATTAAAAAGGGGGGGGGGAATTCTTTGTTGGTTACCAGTAGGGCATTTGGGGGAGGTGGAGGGAGGTGACAGTACATCACAGGGTAGGGGGCAGACACATCATAGCTCGGGTGTTGGAGAGGGCAAACACAAGAAGGGGGAGGGTTGGAAGAACAAGGCAGATAAGGGAACACTGAGAGGTTTGAATGGGCTCAATGGGACAGAGGTAAATAGTGATGCATGCTCAAATTTGAAGCAACAAGGTCCTGTAATACAGGGATCGAAGCATAGTCTGAAGAGGGGAAATAATACTAAGATGTTTGACTGTCTTATGAATATCGGTTTCCCTTGCCTACTATTGTAAAATAGTTACTTGAGTGGGAAAGAAAAGAATGTTGGGAAGCATGATTACAGATACCTTGTAAGTCAGCCTTTAACTGATTGGAATACCTAAAAGCATTTCTAGAACTTACCTAGTGAAAGAGGCCTCTTACAGAGACTTTGCAGTGTATAGGACCTTGGGTGGAATCCTGAGCCCCATCCAGAACCTTCTGAAGTGGGACATTCTCACTAGAAAGGACAAGCAGATCAACCTGGAACAGCTAGAGTAACAGAACATACATCTTCAGAGAAAGATAAGCAGGAAAAACCCAAAACAAAAATGCAGTACGATTGGCTACTACAAGAATAAGCAAACTGTTTGCCAGGAAGCCATCAAGGCAAGAAATCAAGTCCCTTCAGGACAACCCCCCCTCTAAGCCTGAAACTCAAAGGGAACACATAAGCAGGCATGTAAGCTTGCTGGCAATCACATTGGTCTACTGGTGAGTGGAAGAGGGGGAAAGGCAGCGATGAAGAAATGGGCTGAGTTAAACCATGTTCCATAGTCTCCTGTTGACCTGGAGATGAGAGCGAGAAGATGAAGGGCTGGTATGGTGAGACCTGGTGACTCCTGAGCTCTTGGAAAAGACATAGCCACAGAGGGCTAGAGCTGAGAATAATGGATCCAGCTGATATGAAGTGAGGGAACCTGTTTGACATAGCCTTGATGGCTTGATAATCAGAACTCGACTAGAGGAAGATTAAAAACAAACAAACAATTTTTGATAAGGGAAAAGAGGGTAAACTGCTACAATTTGACGAACTTGACCTATACTCATGGAGGTAGTGGCTCAAAATACCAGCAGAGAGGAGTCTTGACATCAAGTATCAATGCTATCTCCTCCGTATACAGGGCAGATAGGGACTGGCAACTTAGACATTGGCTACCTAAAATAAGGACTATAAAGGCACAAAGTGACTGGCTTACAAGGTTTCACGAGGGAGTTAAGCTTAAGAGTGTGTGTGTAAGATAGAATCCCCACTGAATAGTTTTCATATTGTCTATTTGGGTCCAGTAAAAAGAGATGGGGATAAGATTTTTATGATTTAGTAGTGAGTTATTGTTATCATGACTAATTGCAACTGTCACAATTGTAAAGGTAGAAACTTTGTAACAAAAGATAGGGAGTAGTTAATCTTACAGACCAGAAACAGAGGACCTTGAGACCATTAAGGGTTACGAGTATAAGCAGCATGCAGGACCTTATCCAGAGAAGCAGTGACACCATAGATGGAGGCAGAGATGGGGACATGAAGAGTGGGAGCAGCTGAGGACTATAGATTCATGGAAAGAGAAGGACTGAGACCTGGCGACCAGGAGACAGACTTGAAGAATGTATCCTTTGGTAGTTTAAATTATTATATATGCCTGAGTGTTCTTTAAAAAAAAAAGAGCTGAAATGAATAGAGAGAAATACTGTTAACTGATGGTACATGGAGGGGATTATGATCATTGTAATGAAACAAAGTATATGATTTTTTGAATGTAAAACTGATGATCTGCCCTGTAAACTTTCACTCAATTCACAATAAAAACTTTTAAAAAAACATAAGAAAGACAAAGAATAGTAAAAATAAACAAACAAAAAAGAGATATGGGATGACATCAAGAACATCATACAGGAAATAAAAGACAAAAATGAATGTCAGAAGAAACTCTGAACCGTGCTTTCCAGCATAAAGATGCTAAGGGAGTTGGAACAATGAACTGAACAGAAACTTTCAAAAGGCAACTTAAGAAGACAAAGTAAAGTATTATAATGAAATGAGCAAGGACCTGGAGTTAGAGAACCAAAAGGGGAGCACATGCTCAGCATTTCTCAAGCTCAAAGGATGGAAGAAACAATTGAAGCCTTGGCTTGTAATATTGAAGAAAGTTCTTGTGTGACCCTGTAGGAAAAGCACTGGATTGCTAACCTAAAAGTTAGCCATTCAGACTCACCAGTGCTCCTTGGAAACCCTATATTCATTGGGTCGTTATGAATCAGAACTGACTTAACAGCACTAACAGCAACAACAACAAAGGGCAAAATGTTGAATGATGCAGAAAGCATCAAAAGAAGATGGAATTAATACACAAGGTCATTGTACCAAATTCAAATGGTCTATGTTCAAACATTTTAGGAGGTAGCATGTCAAGTACCCATGGTACTGAAGGAAGAAGTACAAATTGCACTGAAGGCATGGACAATAAACAAGCCTCCAGGAACTCATGGAATACAAAGTGATGGAAAACTGGAGGAGTACATTGTTCTATGCCAAGAAGTCTAGAAGACAACTACCTGAACAACAGTTAGGAATAGATTCATATTTGTGCCTATTTAAAAGAGAGAAGACCCAATGGATTGTGGAAGTCATTGTATAATATCATTAATGTCACATTCAAGTAAAATTTGGCTGAAGATAATTGAAACTTGCAGCAACAGTACATTGATAGGGAACTGACAGAAATCCAAGTTGGATTCAGAAGAGGACATGGAACGAAGAATATCATTGCTCACATTAATTTGGTCTTGGCTGAAAGCAGAGAATACCAGAAAAATGTTTGTTGTTAAGTTTATCCCAAATCATTGTGACTTTAGACACAAAGGAAGAAAACACTTCCTGGCCCTGCACTAACTTCACCAGTATTGTTATGCTTATGCCCATCTGCTGAGGGTTTTCCTCTTTATCAATGAGCCTCCACCTTACCAAGCATAATGTCCTTCTCCAGAGGCTGGTCCTTTCTAATAATATTTCTGAAGTATAGATACAAAGTCTTGCCATCCCGGCTTCTAAGAAGCATTCTGGCTGTACATTTTTCAACACAGATTTATTTGTTCTTTTAACAGTTCATGGTACTTTTAATATTTTTCTCCAACACTGTAACTGAAATGCATCCATTCCTCTAAATTATTGTCCAATTTTCACATGTGTATGAGGCTATTGAAAATACCATGTCTTGGGTCAGGTTCACCTTAGTCCTTATACTGATATCTTTGCTCTTCAACACTTTAAAAAGGTCTTCTGCAGCAGATTTGCATAAATGCACTGGACTGCCAAGTCAGATTGAACTGCAAGGTTGGCACTTCAAGCTCACCAGCTGCTCCTCGGAAGCCCTATACAGGACCACTATGGGTCAGAACTGACTCAAAGACACCTAAAAACAACAACAAACATGTCATTTGATTATTTGACTGTTGCTTCCATGAGTGTTGATTGAATTCAATCAGAACGAAGTCTTTGACAACTTCAATCTTTTCTCCATTTATTATGATGTTATTTATTTGTCCAGGATTTTTGTTTTTCTTACATTGAAGTGGAAGGAGCTCTGGTAGCGTAGTGGCTATGAATCGGGCTGCGAGCCTTAAGGTCAGCGGTTCGAAACTACCAGCCGCTCCACGGGAGAAAGATGAGGCTTTCTACTCCCGTAAAGATTTACACCCTCGGAAACCCTGTACAGGGTCGCTATGGGTTGGAACCGACTCGACGGCACTTAACAACAACAACAACATTGAGGTGGAATCCTTACTGCAGGCTTTGGTCTTTGATTTTCATCAGTAAGTATTTTAAGTTCTCTTCACTTTCAAAAGCAAAGTTATAACATCTGCATATCACAAGTTGCTAATGAGTCTTCCACCAATCCTGATGGCACATCCTTCTTCATATAATCCAATTTTCATGTTATTTGCTCAGAATACAGATTTAATAACTATTGTGAAAGGATACAGCATGGCACACACTTTTGCTGATTTTAAACAATGAATCTTTGTTGTTGAATACTTTAAAGGGTTCTGTGTCACAAATTTACCTAATGCAATATGTCATTTGAGTCCTTGACAGCTGCTTCTATGAGCGTTGGTAGTGGATCCAAGCAAATTTAAGCCTTTTACAACTTCAATCTTTCCTCCATTTAACATGGTGTTATTTATGGGTGCAGTGGTGGGAAAAATGTTTACCTATGCTTTATTGACTGTGCAAAGACTTCCAACTGTGTTGATGTTGACATGCTATGCATCACATTGCACAGAATGGGTATTCCAGAATTCTTTATGGTGCTCATCAGGAACCTGGGCATAGACAACTGTTTGAACTAAACAAGGGTGTATTGAATGGGTTAACATAAGGAAAGGTGTGCATCAGCATTGTATTATTTCACCAAGGTTATTCAATCTGTGTGCTGAGAAATGTATCTAAGAATTTGGATTATTAAAAGAAGAATGTGGCATCAGGATTGGAGGAAGACTCATTAACAACTTGTGATATGCAGACGTCACAACCTTGCTTGCTAAAAGTGAAGAGGACTTAAAATCCTTACTGATGAAGATAAAGACTACAGTTTTCTGTTTGGATTGTACCTCAATGTAAACAAAACGAAAATCCTCACAGCTGGACTAATAAATAACATCATGCTAAATGGAGAAAGTTTTTAAGTTATAAAAGACTTTGTTTTGCTTGAATCCACTATCAACGCTCCTGGAAGCAGTGGTCAAAAAAAAAAAAAAAAAAAGCAACAGATTATATTATGCAAATCTGCTGCACAGACGCTATTTAAAGTTCAGGAGCAAAGATATCATTTTGAGGACTAAGGTGTGCCTGCCCAAGCCATAGGCTTTTCAGTAGCCTTATATGAATATATAAGTTGGATAATGAATAAGGAAGACCATATAGGAACTGATGCATTTGTGCTAAGCTGTTGTTGAAGAAAAGTACAATGGACTGCCAGAAGAACAAACAAATCTGGGTTGGAAGAAGTACAGCCAGAATGCTTCTTAAAAGCCAAATGGTAAGTATTGTCTTTCATATTTTGAGATGTTATCAGGAGGGAGTTGTCCTTGGAGAAGGATATTATACTTAGTAAAGTTTTGGGTCTTTGAACAAAGACCCACAATGAGATTAATTGGCACAATGTCAGCAACAATGGGCTTAAGTGTAACAATAATTGTGAGGATGGCACAGACTGAGCAATGTTTTGTTCCATTGTGCATAAGGTCGCTATGAATTGAAGTCTACTTGACAACAAGTAACACCACAACAGAGTCCTGGTGTGGTGTTGTGGGTTAATATGCTAGACTGCAAGATTGATTTGAACCACAAGTTCAGAGGTTCAAGCTCACCAGCCACTCCTTGGAAACCCTATACAGGTTTGCTATGGGTCGGAACTGACTAGGTGACACTTAAAAACAGCTGCAACAATATTTTGGGTCTGTTCATTTAAATTATTTCACCTTGTAAGATGCTCTGGTGATATAGCTATTAAGTACTTAGTCACTAACTAGAAGGCTGATGGTTTCAACCCACCCAATTACTACATGGCTATCTGCTTCCATAATATTATCGCCACGAAAACTGTGGGCAGCTCTATGTCACATGAATCTTGACAGTGCCCAACAACCACAGCTTCGTTAGAATTAATTAGATGATAATAAGCACTTTTTGATGATATATCTTTTAACTGAGATTTTCCAATAAGCATAGGTATTAGAGAGAGAAAGAAAGAATGTAGTACGTACCCTTTTCTTTGTCACAGCCACTATATTTCTGATTGAAGACAAAACACATACTAAAAATGTAGTTTGGCTTCTTGCCAGAATAAGTGTTCATTAAATCCAAGATTCAGTTTAAATTAAAAGTCTGAAACAGTGACATTATATTAAAGAAAATATACAGTTGCCTTAATAAAAGAATTGAATTGGCTGATCTTTACAAGCTTCTCTTTGAGACTACCAGTCTGCCTAAAGTATAGTCATAAAACACATTTAGCATTGGTTGAAATAATGGTTTACTTTGTTTTAAAAACACAATTATCTATTGTTATGCTGATTTTTAAAGACAGTGCTTACTTCAAAAAATGTGAGGAGCAATGGTTTATATTCCATGCTACTTTAGGCAAATATGATCATGGTGTAGACAGTTAACAGACCTTCTCTTTGTTTATTATTTTTTCGGATAAAAATAGTGAACAGCTTTGATTTAACACCAGTTTGGAACCTTGAAGAAAATGCCATTAAGCATGTGACACAAAAATCTATTTCACTTAAATATTCTAAAAACATCAGTTATTTAGCAACATATTTACTTTATTTTTAGGCCATTTTTCTGTTTTGTCTCATTCTACTCATCAATGAATATTTCAATGGTGAAATGTATTTCTTTTGTATGACTGAGAAAAAGCCCTAGATCATTTAGAAATAATAATGAGTTAAAGAAACTAAGAACATAAAAAGGGAGTAATTAAAGCTATATCTTATGGGGCATTTTCCATATGTCAATATGGTACTAAGCATTATTTATGAATGCTTTCTGGCATAAGAACCTTATATGCAGGAATGTTGCTGTTGTTCTTAAGTGCTGTCTAGTTGGTTCTGACTCACAGTGACTCTGTGTAGGATTTCCAAGGAGTAACTGGTAGACTTGAGCTACCAACCTTGTAGTTAGCAATCCAGCGCCTATCCCACAGCACCACACGAGTACTCCTATATGTAGGAATACCTGTTTTATAGATGGTGCTCAGATATGGTAAGTAATGACAAAGCTAGATTTGATGTATTACTTATTTTAGTATCTTCCTAAAAGGACAGACACAAATTAGAGACTGTTGGGAGGAATAATAGAATAGTGGAAAGTTGTTGTTATTGTCAAATCCATGCTGACACACAATGGCTCCATGCTATGTTTAAGCCATTGTGGCAATCCGTGTTCCCACCTATCTTGCTGAGGGTGGAAATTAATAGCATAGTATTGCGCAGAAGAATTGGTGGAAGCAGTTGTTTGTAGTACTTTGAATTCTTATCCTGGTATTTCCCTTTTATTGAGAATCTTCAATTTTCTCTATTAAATGTGTTATATTTATTTAGTGCATTAATGAATATACAGTTTTCATTGTGTATTTTATCAAAAAGTCCCAAATTTGGATATTTAATTTCATTCCAAGTATTATTGAACTTAAATAGAGTTGTAGTCAGGATTATTCCTTCAACAATTGTAAAGAGAGTAGTTTTTATAATTATCTAGCTGGGCTATGATTTTCTATATTTGTTTTACTTCAAATAATGAGTTTTTATACTGTGAGCAGATTTTTGCTGATTGTTATTGTTGTTGTTAGATGCCATAGAGTTGATTCTAATTCATAGTGACCTTATGCACAACAGAATGAAACACTGTGCCATTCTCACAATCGTTGTTGCACTTAAACCCATTGCTGCTGCCACTGTACCAATCCATCTCAGTGGGTGTCTTTTTATTTTTGGATGATGTTCTTCTTCAGGGACTGGTCTTTCCTGATAATATAGCTGAAGTATGAGAAACAAAGACTCACCATCCTGTACATCTTCCATATTTCTTCCAACACAGATTTATTTATACTTCTGGCAATCCATGGTACTTTTAATATTCTCCTCCAACACCAACACCATCACTCGAAAACATTGATTCCTCTATGGTCTTCCTTATTTATTTTCCAACTTTCACAGATAGGAATCTGTGACTCAGATTTTCCTTATTGTTTAGCCGTAATATCCAAAGTTTGTACATATGTATTTAATCCAAGGAGATCTTCATTTGACCTCTGGTATATAACCTGCTATTTATTTCCTTCATAGTTCTGTATTTCCTAGGACAAAACAAATGAGAAATGGAATTCTGCTATGTAACTGTATTGTAAATTCTCAAAGAAAATATCATTTCAAATTTAATTTGGATTTCTTTATTTTTATTGTAATTTTATTAATTGGCACAGACTTGAGTATAAGTTTCAATGTGTAAAGAAAATAAGCAATATTCTCTACTGTGATGTAACAGAATATGTTGTGTTACTTTAGTGAAAATATTCTCTAGTCATATCAATAATAATATGCCTAAACTTGGTTGGTTTCATGAAACAAAATATGATTATTTAATATGAGGTGCAAAATTTTGATGCAGTTTTTTTCGGTTTTAAATCTGCTTTCTTTAAGCAAGAAATTAAGTTCCAACTGGTTAGCAGACAACTGGGCAAGCTGTTTTAATCTTTGGAAGAAAGATGTTTTTGAAATAAAACGTTTATTTTATTTGAATAGAGATTTTGAAAGAATAGTTTTTAAAAGATTTGGTATGGGAGATTTCTTGGAAGATAAGAAAGAGGGAAAACTGTTATAATGATTTTCATTATTCAGATTAGTTGTATTTGATAAAGTTGTCATGGACACTGCATTAGTGAATATAGAACCATTGCTTCTATTTGAAATTTAGGATGGGCTATTTGTGAAATTCTGGTCACAACATTTTCATTAGCTGATAAATATGTAAACTTATTCTCTGTGTGTTTCTGTTTAAAGACAACTTATTTGATATATAGTATTGATTAATTTATATTAAACATATGGTCAATATCATTATAACCCACTTCCACTGAGTAAATTTTAACTCATAACATCAATACAATTTTCATAAATGAGATCTATCTGACACATTTATTTTCTCCATATGGTATATGACAGCTTCTTTTTTTATTATTATTAATTGGTGTCAAAGGTTTTTGTTTTGTTTTATTTTTTTTTAACTTTTTATTGTAAATTGACTAAAGGTTTACAGAGTAGATCAATTTTCCATTCAATAAACCATATACATTTTGTTTCATATCATGATTATAATCCCTACAATATGACACAGCTTATCTCACTTTTTCTGTGTTTCCTGTTTCCATTCCTCCTTCTTTCATAAATTTCTGAAGTTTTTATTGTGGCTTGGTGTAGTGTTTACAGAGAAAATCATTTTCAATTCAATAATTCATACATATTTTGCTTGATACCGTTGATCGTAACCCCCACAAAGTAATAGTACGCATTCAAATTCCCCCCTGTGTTTCCCATTTCCATTTGTCCTTCTTTCCTATCTCTTCTTGCCTTCTGAACTTTGTCCCTGGGAAAATGCTGTCCTTTTGATCTAGAAAAGCTGATTGTTGTAAGGTGTTTAGAAGTGCATACCTCCCTGGTATTTTTATTGTTCAACAGACTTATCTATAGTTTGGCCAACAATTGATCTAAGGTGTTGAGTGCAGTTCCAGGCTTGAAGGATGATTATGGGCCTAAAAAGGCTGGGCTTTTAAAATGTTTTCATTGTGTCCCACATTTTTCTCCCACTCTATCAAGGACCTTCTCCTTTCAGAGTAGTTGGTAGTGGTAGCTTTCAGGTAGTTCCGCTTTTCTTAAGGTCATGGAGGTTGAAGTTCCTGTGGTCTGTTAATCCTATGGACTAAGTGTTTCCATGTGTCTTTGATTTTCTTTACTTTTCTTGTTTTGAATGGGGAGAAACCAATAGTTGTAACTTAGATGACTGTTTACAGCTTTTAAGACCCCAGTCACTATTCCCCATAGAACGATGTAGAGCATTTTCCTTGTATACTATGTTGAATCAAAGCTTTCTCATGTTCACAGACACTAAACAGCACTTTAGTAAGGGGTCATTTTAAGTGGTGAAGTCATCGACAAAAAGCACAAAAATGTGAAAAACTTGGTACTAACTAGATTGTGAATAAACTGAAACTAGAAGGCAGAACATTGCCTTATTTGACCTCAGCTAAGAACACTCGTGTACCTCTAGTTAGTTTTTTGCTGCTCTGAACATGTACACCAATGACTGTAAAAAGCACTGCAAATATTGATTTTGAGGTAACAAGTAAATTTTAGTGATTAGATGAATTTGTAAAGTACAGAATCTCTGAATAATGAGGATTTTGAGTGCAGATGTTAATAGCAAAGATGATTATACACTCAGCACTCAGTACAGTGAAATTCTTGCATGTGTCTGACAGAGTCAGTCTATTACCTGATTACTTATGGACTAAATAATTAAGTAATGAATGAATGAATGAAGCAGCCAATTATCATTAATATGTAAGGGATTTTAAATTTTGTTAATCTCTGGGCAAAAATCTATCAAGGAAATCAACAGATGTGTGTACTATCGATAGTGGTTCTCTAATTATAAGAGAGCATCTGATCCATAAATTATATTTAAGTATTATCTAGAGACTGCAGTTGAAATTGATCCTATTGTTCAGTTACAGGAACCAAAATGAAGCTCATTTGGCCTTTTCTTTTACATAATTGGTCATTCTGTTAAGGGTGACTTTTAATAGTCAAGGTTGAAGGGCTAGGTAAAAGTGACAGCATGAAGGCAACACAGAAAAATAGAAACTTGAAGAGATAGTGACTTTTTAAGAGTGTGAGTGATTGATGAGTACTTAAGAAGAAATACATTTTCTACAAGTGCTCTGAAAGCAGAGCGACCACAAATTGTGGGTAGAACTTTGAAAGCAAAAAAGAAGAATTCCTTTTAGAGAGAATGGCTCCAGAAAATATACAAATGTGGAGAACAGCAGGAAGTGTTGAGGAAAGGGTCTTTCCTGAGTTTTGAGTGCTTAAGGAAGAGTAGCAGAAGATAAGACTGTAAAGGAATACTAGGTTCAGAGTGAGAGAAAGATAAAGTTGAATAACTGATTAACGAGTCTGAAAGACACTTTCAATATGGTAGACACTAGCCACACTGAGAGACTGTTAGTATAAAATAATAGCAGATTTTGAAGATTTAATATGAATATAGAATGTTAAGTAAATTATATAAAACAATTTTTATATTAATTACAAGTTGAAATGATGATATTTGGAGGTGAATAAGTAAAAAGAAAACCAAAAGGGAAGAACATGCTCAGCATTTCTCAAGCTAAAAAAACTTAAGAAAAATTCAAGCTATAGCTTGCAATATTGAAGGATTCTATTGATAAAACCATGGTGTGACACTATAGGATAAACTCTCAACTACAAGTTTGGTTTGAACCACAAGGTTGGTGTTCAGACTTACTAGATACTGCTAAGAAACCTTATTAGGGGGTGCTATGAGTCAGAACCAACTCGAAAGTACTTAATAACAACAGCAAACAACAATGGACAAAATATTGAACAATTCGAAAAGCATCAAAAGAAGATGAAAGGCGTACACAGAGTCACTGTACCAAAATGTTCAACCATTTCAAGCATTCGCATATGATGAAGAACCAATGGTACTGAAGGAAGAAATCCAAGCTGCACTGAAGGTGCTGGTGAAAAACAAGGTTCCAGATACTGATGGAATATAAATCGAAATATTTTAACAAACTGAAGAAGCAATGAAAATGCTCAATCATCAATGCCAAGGAATTTGGAAGACAGTTACCTGGCCAACTGATTGGAAGAGATCCATATTTGTGCCCATTCTAAAGAAAGATGACAGAAATTATTGCACAATATCATTAATATCAGATGTAAGTAAGATTTTTGCTGATGATAATTAAAAAATGATTGCAACAGTACATTGACAGATAACTGCCAGAAATTTAAGCCAGATTCAGAAGAAGATATGGAAATAAGGATATCACTGCTGACATCAGATGGATCTTGACTGAAAGTAGAGGATACCAAAAATAAGTTCATTTGTGCTTCATTGACTATACAAAGGCTTTCAACTGTGTAGATAATGGCAAACTTTGGATAACATTGAAAGAATGGACATTCTATTCAAAGACAAAGAGGTAGCTGTTAGAACAGAACAAGGGGATACTGAATGATTTATAATCAGGAAAATGTGTGCCAAGGTTGCATAATTTCACCATATTTATTCAATGCATATACTGAGCAAATAATCTAAGAAACCCGATTGTATGAAGAAGAATGTAGCACCAGGATTGGAGGAAGACTTACTCACAACCTGAGATATACAGATGATACAGCCTTGCTTACTGAAAGTGAAGAGGACTTATAATACTGATGAAGATCAGACACTTCAGCCGTCAGTATACGCTGCACCTTAATGTAAAGAAACAATAATCCTCACAACTGGACCTATAAATGCCATCATAATAAAGGAAGGAAAGATTGAAGCTGCAAAAGACCTCAGTTTGCTTGGATCCACAATCAACACTCATGGAATCAGTAGTCAAGAAATCAAATGACATATTGCATTAGGCAAATCTGCTGCATAAGACCTCTTTAAGGTGTTCAAGAACAAAGATATCAGTTTAAGGACTAAGATGAGCCTGACCCAAACCATGGTATTTTCAATTGCTTCATATGCGTGTGAAAGGTAGATTATAAATAAGGCAGACTGTAGAAGAATTGGTGCACTTGAATTATGCTATTGGAGAAAAATATTGAAAGTACCACTGATTGCCAGAAGAACAAACAAATCTCTGTTAGATGGAGTACAGTCAGAATACTCCTTAGAATTCACAATGGCAAGACTTTGTCTCTCTTACTTTGGACATGTTATCAAGATCCAGTCCCTGGAAAAAGACACCATGCTAGGTAAAGTGGAGAGTTAGTGAAAAAGAGAAAGACCCCCCCAATGAGATGTATTGGCAAAGTGGAAGCAGCAATAGGCTCAAGTGTAACAACAGTTGTGAGGATGGTGCAGGTCTGGGCAGAATTTTGTTTTGTTGTGCATAAGGTCACTATGAGTCAGAACTGACTCAACAGCATTTTACAACAACAGATAAAAAGTTTTTACAATTTATTGTGTAATATGTACTATTACAATTGATTTCACTAATTTTTCTTTTTTTAATGTTGGCATCAGATAATTTAAAAATACTTATGTGATACATATATGACTCATATTTATAATTCTGATTATATTTCTATAGGATGCTGATAGTTATGATTTTTATTTATTTTATTTTTGTATTTTTTAGCATAATGGGAATTTTATTTGGAAGTGAATTGTAACTCAAATGCAAATATTTCAAGAAGTTGTTGCTGTTGATAAGTGCCATTGAGTCAGTACTGACCCATAAGAACCTTATGCACAGCAGAAATAAACACTACCTGATCCTGGGCCAACCACACTACTGTTGCCATGCTTGAGTCCATTAATGCTACCACTTGGCCAATCCATCTCCTTGGGGGTTTTCCTTATTTTCTCTGATCCTCCACCTTATCAAACATGATATCCTTCTCCAGCAACTGGTCCTTCCTGACAGTATGTCCCAAATATGAGAGATGAAGTATGGCAATCTTGGCCTCCAAGGAACACTCTGGCTGCACTTCTTTTAAAAGGGATCTATTGGTTCTTTTGGCAGCCCATGGTACTTTCAATATTCTTCTCCAATACCGTAACTCAAAACCATCAATTCTTCTATGGTATTCCTTATCCACTGTCCAGCTTTCACATGCATATGAGGTTATTGAAAATACCATGGCTTGGGTCAGGTGCACCTTAGTCCTCAAGCTGACATCTTCACTCTTCAACACTGTAAAAGGTCTTGTGCAGT
>NW_006408629.1:10872325-10874282 GCF_000296735.1 Chrysochloris asiatica
GGAGCTCCTCACTGCACATCTACTCAATCCGCCAACTTGAAAGCGTCCATTATTCCCTAGTTCTGTTCAAATAACTGCCTCTTGGTTTTTGTACAGGTTCCTCATGAGCACCATTAAGTGTTCTGGAATATTCATCTTCACAATGTTATTCATATCTTGTATGGTACACACAGTCAAATTCCTTTGCATAGTCAATAAAGCAAAGTAAACTTATTTCTAGTATTCTTTGCTTTCATCAAGATCATTACTGATGTCAGTAATCATCTCCTTAGTTAAATGATTTCTGAATCTGACTTGAATTTTTGGCATCTCCCTAGAGATGCAAAACTGCAACTGTTTGTTAATTATCTTTAGTAAAACTTTATTTGCATGTGATATTAAACAATATTGCTCATTGATTTCTGCATTCTTTTAGGTCTCCTTTCTTTGGAATGGACAGACATACATATTTCTTTGAATTGGTTAACCAGGGCTTCCAAATTTCTTGCCACAGACAAATGAGTGCTTCCAATGTTGTATCAGTTTGCTGAAACATTTCAATTTATATTTCATCAATTCCCAGACCCTTGGTTTTTGCTAAAGCCTTCAGTGTATCCTGGACTTCTTCCTTTAAACAATTGATTCTTGATCATTAGTTACCTCTTAAAATGATTAAACATTGACCAATTCTTTTTGGTACAGTGTATTCCTTCCATTTTTTTCTTTTTTTATGTTTCCTGCATCATTCAATATTTTGTCCTTGGAATCCTCCAATATTGAAACCCAAGTCTGGAATTTTTTCTTCATTCTTCTCAGAATTTTTGCCCAGTTAATAGTACTTTAAACTATTAAAAATCCTTCTTAATAACAGATCCAGACCATTCTGGCTCTTCATAGGATTAAGGGTTGTTAGAATCCTGGTGTGGTGCTGTAGGATAAACACTAGACTTCTAACAAGGTAAATGGTTAAAACCACCATCTTCTCCTTGGAAATTCTATACAAGATCACTCTGAGTTGGAACCTATTCAATGACACTTAGCAATAACAACATGAGTTAATCAAAGTAGCCCTGGTGATTTAGTGGCTAAGTGCTAAACAGCTAATAGAAAGGTCAGGGGAAGAAAGATGTGACAATCTGGTTTTGTAATTATTACAACCTTGAAAAATCTATGGGGGAAGTTTTACTCTGTCCAATAGGATCATTATGAGTCTGGATTGATTCAAAGACAATGGAATTGTTGTTGAATTTGCAACATAAGATATCATTCTTATTATTTTGTGAATGGAAGATGGACTGAGCAAGAGCAAAAGTGGCTGTGGGTAGACAAGTTAAGAGACTTTTGCAATAGTCAAATGAGAAGTGTCAACTTCTTAGATTAAAATGATAGCTGTAGAATAGAGAAATTTGTGATGTGAGAATATTTAGAAATAAAGTCAATGAAATGGTTATGAAGAAAGAGCAAAGATATTCAACAATGATTCCTAGATTTCTAGTTTTAATAATGGGAAAGATGGTGGGAGATGGCACCATTTACAAATGTGAGGAAGATTGGGTGACATGGTACATTTTCTTGTGAGGAATTAAGAGGTCTACAGACACAGCAAGTTGGATTTAGATTTTCTTCCTTTATATTCATTCTCCTGGCAAACTTTAACATGTTATAATTGATTTTCCTATAATGAAATTAATTTTTAATTACCTACCTAATATTAATTATTTATTTTGTTTTCCTTATAACATAATCCTAGAATTTTGGTGGCAGCTATATATTAAAATGAAGCTTTCTTTCCCTGCCTTACATGGACATAGAGGTGAGTATAAGAAACAAATATGAAAAGGCTTTTAAGGAAGCGATTCAGATGACACATGGCTTATTTTTCCTTTGTTTCTTGCCTAAAATATGGATGTGATAGCTAGAACTGTGGCTGCCACATTATCATCAATCATATAACAATCATCAAAAAACTAGATAGAGT
>NW_006408629.1:10876173-10891003 GCF_000296735.1 Chrysochloris asiatica
AGTAAATGTTTCAAGTCTTCTTCACTTTCACTCTGAAATGTCCAGAACAGATTGAAGGATGAAACAAGAAAATTAGCTAATAAAGTGAAAAGCATATTGGTAACAAGACTTGCAAAAATGTATAATAAGGAAAACTGAAGGAAAATTGATACATTTTTATTATGGTGTTGGTGAAGAATACTGAAAATATCTTGAATGACTAGAAGAACCAATAGATGTCTCTAAGAAGAAATACAGACTAAATGTTCTTTTGAAACAAGGATGGGGATACTTTGCATCACATAATTTGGGCATGCTATCAGAAAAGATTGGTATCTAGAAAAGAACATCATATCTGGAAAAGTGGAGCATTAGTGAAACAGAGAAAGATCCTCACTGAGATGTATTGACACAGTGGCTTAGGACTGGGAAGTGTTGTACATAGATAGGGTCGCTATGAGTTGGAACCAACTCAGGTGCACCTAGCAACAAAACTGCAATTACACTGATACATTTTAAACTGTCAGCAAAGAATATCTGTGGTTATGGATCAGGGATGACATTTGATGTTGGCCTCAAGGAAGTGTAATTGTGTTCATATTTTTGTCTATCCGCTGAGGAGAAAAATAATAGAAAATAATCAATAATAGAAAAAGATTCCATTATTTCTGCTTAGATTTCAATCATGAATCAGCTCGTCCAAACAGAGTATGAGAATATGGCCTTCTCTTTGTCATAGCCAGACAAACACACACTGCATGGAATGATAACTAGGAGTTCAAATTGGACACAGGCAGATTTATCTGTATGATGATGATGGTAGAAAGAAGAGACACACAGAAAGCAAGAGAGAGAGAGAGAGTATATGAGCAGAGACAAGACGACACCTAGGTTAACTAGTAGAAGAGTAGACTGTCAGAACTCTAGAGTTGACAGGAAAGCAAACCTTAAAAATATTGTGACAGAGATTTTTCTTAAAGCATAATTTGGGTAAATGTATAATGATCATATATAGGGCTTCCAAGATTATAAATCTTTAATAAAGATGAGCAGACCACCTCATCTGAATTGTTGTTGTTGTTAGGTGTTGTTGAGTTAGTTCCCACTCACAGAGATTCTGTAAAGGGTTTCTAAGGGTGCAATTCGTTATGGGAGCAGAAAGCCTCATCTTTTGCCTCTGGAGCAGCTGGTAGGTTTGAACTGCCAATTTTGTGATTAGCAGCCCAGTGCTTATCCTACAGCAGCACCAGCTTTCTTTCATACACAGACTTGTGTGAACCAGGTTTGTGTTTTCAAAGGTTTATGCACAGAATTAACTGATAGCTTCTATCAGGAGAGAAGCAGCCTGAGAGCAGTGCTGTATGATGTGATCCACATAGCTCCGAAGTCCAAATTTATGAGGTTAACATCCTTAAAAAATTCCTTAAGCCTGACTCCCACATATGGTAGAACGTCCATCTCCCTTTAAATTATTTCTATATGTTTATGTTCCTCTTGTCATTCATTACTAACTAGTGTCATGCTCTCAGCTCAATTCATGAATCCTTCTCACTTTGTTGCTTGTAGTTCCTCTTTGGTTGACTGCTTATCTGTCAATTAACTTTGTGCAAATCAAAATGAAGTTGAACTGGAGATGGTTGATCAGCCAAACCTCAGGTCTATTTCAGCCCCCTCACACACCCTGACCTAGGCACAACCTGCTCTTCCACCTGAGAGGTGGAACAACTTTCACAGCTGTGCCAGCCACTCTGCCTGCTATCCTCTCTCTACACTGTTCTAGCAAGGTTTACTTCTCTTCAGAATGTTATTTTTTTACTTTATTTTTATATCAATGTTAAGATAAGATTATTTTAGATGTAATTTATGCATATAAAACTTTGGTGATATAAAAGGAGAATTATAATAAGGAACTGTTATTGTTAAGTGCTGTTGAGTCAGTTCTGACTCTCAGTGACCACATGGAGTGGCTGATGGGTTTGAACCACCAGCCTTGTGGTTAGTAGTCCAGTGCTTATCCTACAGTGCTATACCAGGACTCTATAGAAAATAAGATATTTCTCATAGTTTCCTTTTGCCACAGGTTCTTGACTTTACTATGATATTGTCTGTCATTTATTGGCCCTGCCAACTATAAAATATGACCCAGCATTTCTTATAATTTTTCCTTTCCTGCCTATAGTAAGCACTGGAATGCGAACCACAAGGTCCTCAGTTCAAGTTCACAGGGTGTTTTACAAAAGAAGGATGAGGTTTTCTGTTACTGCAAAGATTTAAAAATGTCTCAGAAACCCTATATAGGGTCTCTGTAAGTGGGAACTGGCTGAACGGAACTTAACAACAACTACAATGCACTACATCACTTCATCAAAGCAGCAGTCAAGAAATCAAATATATTGTGTTAGGTAAATCTGCTGCACAAGACCTCTTTAAAGTATTCAAGAGCAAAAATGTTAGTTTGAGGACTAAGGTACTCCTGAGTCAAGCCATGGTATTTTCAATAGCCTCATATGCATGCGAAAGTTGGACAATAAATAAGGAGGACTATAGAAGAATTGATGCATTCGAGTTCTGGTGTTAGACAACAGTATTGAAAGTACCCTGGATTACCTAAAGAACAAATACATCTATGTTGGAAGCAGTACAGCCAAAATCCACCTTAGAAGCCAGGATGGCCACTTCATCTCTCATACTTTGAACATATTGTCTGAAGGCACCACACAGACTCTGGAGAAGGACATTATACTTGGTAAAGTGAAGGGTCAGCAAAAAAGAGGAAGATCTCCAATGAGATGGATTGCCACAGTAGCAGCAACAATAGGTTCAAGTGTAGCACAGGACAAGGCAGTGTTTCGTTCTGTAGTGCATATGGTTGTTAGGTACCACTGACTTGGTGGTACCTAACAACAACAAATACACTTCAAGCACAGGGATCACCCACCTATTAATGGAGGTTTGTGTGTTGCCCTGATGCTGACCAAGTTTCAAGGATGCTCCAGACTAAGATAGAATAGGAAGAAAAATCCAGTTGTCTACTTCTTATAATAAACCAGTAAAAATAAAAACTCTTTGGATCACAATGGTCCAATCCACAACCGATCATTTTGGAATTGTGCAGGACCTGCCAGTGTGCATGGGGTCACCCTGCATCAGGGCAACTAGAAGACAGCTAACAACAATTATAAATGAATAATAACTAGCTGAACCAATCAGAACTTTATTTTTATTATGAAATTAAGAATATAAATTCTGTAAAAAGACACAAATAAGTGAAAGTATGAAGTCAAGAGATACTTAGCAGAAGTCATAGGACAGTAAAAACCAACACAAAAAAGCCAGTTTATGAAAAGGGATATTTCAGTGTTTCCACTGGTTCTGAAAAGTGTCTGTGATATCCAGAATGGTGGTCCAAGAAGCCTGTTTGAACTACCAAAACCCAAACCCAATGGAATGATTCTGATTCATAGTTACTATAACAGAGTAGAACTTCCCCCATAGGGTTTCCAAGTTTGTAAATCTTATGGGAGCAGACTGCCACATTTTTTCCCCTATGGAGTGACTGGTAAAGCAGAACCACCAACGTTTCAGTAAGTAGCCCAATGCTTAACTCATTGCACTACCAGGGAAACTCTTTGTACTACAGTTGAGTCTGTTTGCTAAGATTTGTTACTTCCTCAGGTGTTCTTGTTTTTTATGTTTTATTGTGAATTATGTGATGGTTTACTTGGGAGAACATTAGATTTACATTCATCCTATTGTTACATTGCCATGGTTACAATCCCCTCCATGCATCACCAACCAGCCAAATGGTACACCCTGCAAACCTGGCCCCTGGTCATCAGCACACAGGCCCTCTTTTTTCTGGGTCTAGAGTTTCCAGCCACTCCATCTTTCTATGTCATCATCTCTGCCTCCATCTCCAGCATCACTGTTTCTCTGGATAGGATCCTGAATTCTACTCTTCTCCCTGGATGGTCCCAGGGCCTTCTGCTCCTGGACTGCAAAGTCCACCACTCCCCTCCTTTTGCTGAAAAATGTCTACCTTTATATTTCCAACCCTCATAGTCAGTCCTGATAGTAATTATTCACTATTGTACCACATGAATGCTATCCACATCTCTTTCATCAGTCCTGCCCAGACAGATTGGATACTACTTGGTGGAGATTCTACCTTCCTCCACACCCTCTGGCTCTTGGCTCCCTCTTGAAAGCTTGTAAGCCAGTCACTTTTTGACTTTGTAGCGCCCCTCCCCTGCCCATTTTGGGTAGCCAGTGATGAAGTTGCCCATCCCTGTCTACCATGTGCATTTAGGGGGTGGGAATGATCCTCTTTACAAGATTTATTCCCTCTTTTGAGCTACTGCATCCATAGGAGTAGGTCCAGTTCATCAAATTGTATCAGATTACTCCTTTTTTACCTCTTCTTGTTTCTTCTAGTTGAGCTCTGATCACACAGCCATTGAAACCAGATCAAGTGGGTATTATCTGCAAGTGTGGGTGTTCTTGTGCATATGCCCTCTCTTCTTACCAGCTGGATACTTCATTCTCCACTCTAGTCTTTGGGGCTATGTCACTGACTCTGGGCTCAGAAGTCTCCAGGTCTTGCCAAACTGCTGGCCAACCAGGTCTCCACCCAGATTCACAGGAGTGTATTGAATGTGGTTGGACTTAGCTCACAGCTTCACTGTTGTTTTTCCCTCACTTCCCCTTATTGGTGACCAGTGTGGTCACCAGTCAGAGCATGTGTCTGCTTGTGTATTCCCATTGAGTCTCAGTCTTAGAAGGGGGTTTACCCTGAGGGGACCTGACCACTTGCCTTGATGTCTCCTTGGTGAGCAACTTGTGTGTTCTTATAGTAATCAGTCGAATTGCCATTATTGTTTTGTATTTTTCCTATTGGTCTTTCTTTCAAGAAGTGTCTTCTGTTCTTCTAGCCGCTCCAGGGTGGTCTGCTTGTCCATTCAAGTGGGAATTTCCCACCTCAGAAGATTCAGGATTCCATCTATGGTCTTATGTAAAGCAGAGGTTTGGCAGGAAGCCTCCTTCACTGGGCATGCTGTAGCCCCATTTTAGGTATTCCAATCAGTTATAGGCAGAAGACGGACTTACAAGCTTTTTATGGTGATATTTCTGGCTATTCCTTTCTCTCCCCCTCAAGTTTCTATTTTATAATGATATGCCAGGAAACAAAGATTCAAAAGACTGCCAAGCATCTTCACATTATTTCCCCCTTTCCCCATTCCAACCATGTCTCAATCCCTGTATCCCAGATCCCTGTTGTCCCAAGATTGTGCATACATCATTCTTTACCTCTGTCCCACTTAGCCCATGCAAACCTCCCTAATTATTTTCCCATCTGCGTTGTTCTTCCATGCCCCTCCCCCTTCATGTGTAGGTGTGCTTAATAACTATGCTTCATCACTTAAGGAATATGGTATGATTTTGATCAGGCAATTAAAATGAAGTTAGCAAATCTATAGATTTCACTAATTCTTCAAATTTCCTGTTTTTCACAGATAGCCTGCAATTCATGTGGCTTAAATTATTATTCTCTTGCAGTCGTTGACGTTTAAGCATTTTGACTCTTCATTAACCTCAACTCTATTTTCTTAAACTGAACACATGTGCAAATGCAAAGTATGTAAAACAAAAACTTTGTGGAAAGGTAATGGAAGATGTTGGTGAATTTCCTTTCTGTTACATTGGCTTATATGAACAATTTCTGGAAAGTAGACTGCAGATTAATAATGTACAAAATGCCCAGTAATACCTCAGTGTGTTTCTTTCCCTCTTTCTACTGTTTGATAAAAAATACATGTGACAAAGCATTTGATGTTCTAACATTTTTTTATATATTGTTAAGTGTTGGCTAGTTCATTCTGACTCCTGTATAGGGTTTCAAGGAGTGGCTGGTGAGTGTTAATTGCTGACCTTGTGGTTCAAACTGACCTTGCAGTCTAGTGCTTTATTCTACAGAATCATTGTTTTCCTCATGTACAAATTTAACTGGATAACTGACTTTTTAAAATTTAACTTTTTATTGGGAATTGAATAATAATTTACATTGGAGAACATTGATTTTATACTAATCATTTCATTGCAATGATTACAGTCTCCTCTGTGCATCATCTTTCAACAGTATTTGCTTCCATTCCCTCTGTTTTTTGTTTTGTTTTGTTTTTTGGAGGCGGGATGTACACAAAAACACCCAGGAATATATAATAATTTAAAAAACTAAAGCACATATTCTGTAAGTCTGCCTCATGGCTGCCAGCACTCAGTCTTTCTCTCTCCATGAGTCTACAGTCCTCAGCTGCTCTCTCTTTCCATGTCCTCATCTCTGCCTACATCTTGTGTGTCACTGCCTCTCTGGTTACGGTCCCACATTCTGCTCATGCGTGTCTCTCATGATGGTCCTAGGGTTCTCTGTTCCTGGAATATAAGATTAACTACTCCCCCTTTTCTACCTTACAGTCGTGATAGTCAAAATTAGTCAAGGTAATAATTACTCACTATTGAATCAAAGAGTCTTATCTCCATCTCTTTTCACTAGACCAGTCTAGATAAGATGAAAATTATTCAGTGAGAACTCTACCTTTCCCCACACAGTCTTAAACTAAACTCCTTCTTGAAAACTTGTAAGCCAGTCACTTCATGTCTTTATTGCCACCTCATTTTAGGTGGCCAATGTCTAAGTTGCCCATCCCTATCAACCCTGCATACAGAAGGAATAGAATTGATACTTGGTGTGAAGACTCCTTCCCTCTCAGTTGTTATTTTGAGCTATTTCATTCATAAGTGTAGGTCAAGTGAGTTTTCCTAGAGTTCAACAGAAATCCTGGTGTGGCACTGAAGGATAAGCACTGGACTACTATCCCCAAGGTCAATGGCTCAAACCCACCAGTCATTCCTCAGAAACCCTATACAGGATCACTATGAATCGTAGCCAACTTGACAACATTTAACAACAGAGCCCCAGTAGACACAGGATAAATGAATGTGGTAGAATTATCAGTTTGCTATGCTTAACAGAAGCTACCCTCAAAACTAACTGCTTATTTTCTGATATGCTTATGTTAGTTATTAAGTGCCTTTGAGTCAGTTCTGGCTCATAGTGACTCTATATAGGGTTATAGCAGTCCAGTGCTTATCCTATAGCACTGCACCAGCACTCCTATTTTCTGACATAAAAAAAAAAAACCCAAAAGATAAAGATGACAACATAACACAAAACAAAAAGCAACCCCACTCAAAAAGTCTGAGAAAATTAAGATTTCACAAATTTATTAATTTTGGAAACAGTTCTGCTGTGTGAGTACTTAACTCTTGATTTTTCTCAATCCTCATATTGTTCCCACTGGTATGTATTTATCTGAGATTGGCTCATTATAACTCTTCCGAGGTTATGCTATATAGGAACCATCTCAGTATGAATAGTAGAGCATTTATAGGGCAATCAGGGCCACTTTCAATCATAGTGTTGGATTTTCAAAAGCCTTTCATTGTTGCTGGTGTAAAAACACAGAGGAGAAGCCAGGTGGAATAGAAAGGATTTCTGCTTTTCTTTTCATTCAACTGAAAGGAGGAAAAACAATGCCTAGAATCATTAGGTAACAGCTCTGCCTAATCTTCATTCTTTATTAAACTGAGAAATTCTTTATATCTAATATTGCCAGTAAATTCAATTGTATAACTTTCATATAAAGGTGACCACCTCAAATAGTTGTTTTTTTTTGTTGTTTGTTTGTTTGTTTGTTTGTTTTGTGTGTGTGTGTGTTAAAGCCATGTGTACTGAAGCATTTATGAATATCCAGGACCTTATAGTCTTAAGCTAAATAAAGTAATATGGGCACAGATAGTTGTTGTTTTGTAGAAATCAATAAATCTTCATTTAGTTGCAAGACTTCTTTTAAATTAGTTATAGGGAAATAGCTGTTGGACATTTGGGGGAATTTCTGGATATTATTTTGTGATTTTCATGCTGCTACATTACTGTCTTCCCTTATACTGGCAATATTTGATTTTATCTTTTATTTTATTAAAACATATTGTTTTAAAGATGAAACAACCTTCAGACTTGTTTTAAAGAAAAAGCATACTATGTTAAAGAAAATGAGACTGACTCCTTAATGACATTTATATTATACACTTTTTTAAAGAGTGTATTTAGAATAGCCATGAGCATTTCAACAGATGAGACAATGCTTACACAGGTAAAGTAATGTGAAAGGAACTTTCAAACAAAAACAAACCTCATAACATATCTTTTTCTCTAAAAATGAGAAACTAAATATATTGTTGTTGTTGTTAAGTGCCGTGGAGTTGGTTCCGACTCATAGCGACCAAACTAAATATATAACTATGTCCAAATAGGCCTTGAACTTTGTTGTTGTTAAGTACTGTGCAGTCTGTTCCAACTTATAATGACTTCATACTATCCAGTACCCTGGACAGTACTTAGGGTTTCCAAGGAGCGGTTTGATGAGTTTGAAACTCTGACCTTGTAATTCAAACCAACCTGGAGATCTAGTACTTATTCTACAGCATCACACCAGGACTCTCTTTGTTAATAATAGAAAAAAATTGCAGCATATAAAATAGTCCTTGCTATTGCAAAATAAAGAATTTAGGAAAATAATTCTGAAAACACTATAAGACATAAATATTTCAAAAGTAACACAAAGATTGTGAAGGCAAATTGATTGATTGAGGCAAGAGTTTTATCTCTCTCTGGAATACTTGGAAGAGATTAGACACCAAAAGATTGAAGCCTAGTTCAGAACTAGCATCCAGAATCAAAACCAGAATGACCTTTAGAAGTAAAGATGGCAAGACTTCATCTAATTTATTTTGGATACATCACTGGGAGAGACCAATCACTAGAAAAGGAAATGATGCTTGGGAAAGTAAAAGGTCAGTGAAAATGAGGGAAATCCTCAATGAGATGGATTGGCCCAATTGCTGCGACAAAGGGCTCAAACATATCAAAGATCATTAGGTGACACAGGACCTGGTGATATTTCATTCTGTTATACAAAAAGTAGCATTGGAGTTGTGAATTGGAACTGACTCAATGGTAAATAACAATAAGAACTATACCCAGAATCAAACTAATTCCACAATTAGTAGGCATTTTGCTCTGTGAAAACTGACTTGATGGCTACACATGAATTTGTGATGTCTTCCTGATTATAATACAAGCAGTTTTAGCTCAGATGTTAAATGACTTGACTCATATCAGACACCAATTAAATCATTGCTGCATCTCCTCTTATGTACTGTTCTCCATGCAATGGAGATATGGACATACCTGAGCTTTTCCCATGAACCTTCCTTCTAACGTTGATCTCCTTCTCTTGTAGTATGAAGTTCGAGATACAAACACATATGCATAAATAACCAGTATTTTGATCTTCTTCACTACCAGAAAGAAAGTTTGTATCACTGCATATCACAAGTTATTAATGAGTCTTCTACAAATCCCAATGTCACGTTCTTATTCACATAATCTAGCTTCTTCTATTTTTCAGCATACAGAATGAATGTTGTTGTAGTATGTGCCACCAATTCAATTCTAACTCATAGCAATCCTTTGTAGGGTTTCCAAGAAACAGCTGATGGAATTAAATTGCTGACCTTGTGTTTCACAGTCTAGTATTGATCCTACAGCACCACACTAGGAATTAAGCATGGTGAAAGAAAATAACTCTGGTACACACTTTGCCTCATTTTACACCATTCAGTGTCCCCTTGTTTTGTCTCCGTACAGGTTCTTCGTGAGCACAATTAAGTGTTCTGCGGAATACCCTTTTTTTGCATTGTTATCCACAGTTTTCCCAAGGAATAAGTATAGAATGATCAGTAGAAACTGGATAGTGAGATGCCTTACATATGTGCTTGAATTTTACAGCTTGAAAAACAAAGGCTTTTGGAGAACAGGTAAAGATCAATACAAGTTTAATCCATAGAGATGATGGCTAAATTTAGAAATCACACTTTAATATGACATATGTTGCTATTGTTGTTAAGTGCCTTCAAGTTGGTACCAACTCATAGCAACACTATACACAACAGAGTGAAACACTGACCTGTACTGCATCAACCTCACAATCATTGCTACATTTGAGCACATCGTCACTGCCACTCTGTCAATCCATCTCATTGGGGATGTTCCTCTTTTTCGCTGACTCCTCATTTTACCAAACATAATATAATTCTCCAGGGATTAATCCCTCCTGACAGTATGTCCAAAACAAGAGAGACAAAATCTGACTATCCTGACTTCCACGGAGCATTCTGGATGTACTTCTTCCAACACAGATCTATTTGTTCCTTTTGGCAATCCATGCTACTTTTAATACTCTCCTCCAACACCATAGCTCCAATGAATCAATTTTTCTACAATCTTCTGTATTCAGTGTCCAACTATTGCATGCATATGCGGCTATTGGAAATACCATGGCTTGGGTTAAGCACACCTTGGTCCTCAAACTGATATCTTTGCTTTTCAACAATTTATAGAGGTCTTGCGTAGCAGATTTGCCTAATGAAATATGTTGTTTGATTTCTTAACTACTGCTTCTATGAGGTTGATAGTTGACCTAAGCAAAATGATGTCTTGACAACTTCAATCTTTTCTCCATTTATATGGATGTTTTTTATTGGTCCAGTGTTGAGGATTTTTGTTTCCTTTACATTGAGGTGCAACACATACCAAAGGCTGTCTTTGACCTTCGTCAGTATGTATTTTAAGTCCTCTTTGCTTTCTGCAATTGAGGTTGTATTATTTGCACATCACAGGTTGTTATTGAGTCCTCCTCCAATTCAGATGCCATGTTTTTCTTCACATAATCCAGTTTCTTGTATGCTCAGCATACAGATTGAATAAGTATGGTGAAGGAATACAACCCTGGTGCACACCTTTCCTAATGTTAAACCATTCAGTGTTCCCTTGGTATGCTTGCACAACCTCATCTGGTCTAGGTACAGGTTCCTTTGAGAATACCTAAGTGTTCCGGAATTCCTCAGCAATAATATGCCTCTTTCCAAATCATCTTCAGAATTTGGCTTGAACATCTGTAAGTTCTCTGTCAATGTATGGTTGCAGTTGTTTTTGAATTATCCTTAGCAAAATTTTGCTTGCATGGGATACTAATGATATTGGTCGATGATTTCCTCATTCCGTTGGGTCACTTCTCTTTGAAATGAGCACAAATATATATCTCTTCCAGTCATTTGGCCAGGTAGTTATCTTCCAAATTTCTTTGCATTGATGAGTGAGTGCTGCATCAGTTTGTTGAAACATTTCAACTTGTATACCACCCATTCCTGGTGCTTAGTTCTTTGCTAATGCTTTCAACGCCCCTTAGACTTCTTCTGTCAGTATCATTGAGTCCTGGTCATATCCTACCTCCTCAAATGGTGGAACATTGACAATCACTTTCTAGTACAGTGACTCAGTGTGTATTCCTTCCATTTTATTTTATTTATTTCTGCATCAGTCAATATTTTTCCCATAGAGTCCTTCAATATTTCAAGTCAAGGTTTGAATTTTTTCTTCAATTCCCTCAGCTTGAGGAATGCTGAGTGTGTTCTCTCCTTTTGGCTTTCTAACTCCAGGTCTTTGCACAGTTCTTTATAATATGTGACTTTGTCTTCTAGAGCTGCCTTTGAAATTTTTTATTCAGCTCCTTTATCTACTCATTTCTCCCATTTTCTTTAGCATTTCTATGCTGCAGGACAAGTTATAGAGTCTCTTCTGTCATCCATTTGGTCTTCTTTCTTGTCTTCTTAATGACCTATTGCTTTCTTCCTACATGATGTTCTTGTCACCCCACAATTCTTTTGGTCCAGTGGATCAAATCTGTTCTTAAGATGATATCTTACTTTGGTCCAGTGGATCAAATCTGTTCTTAAGATGATCTCTTACCTTGGGTAGCTTCAAGGTCACATTTTGGCTCTTGTGGTCTTGTTTTAAATTTCTTTAGCTTCTCCCTTAACATGTATAGTATGAACAACTAATAGTCTGTTCAACAGTCGGTCCCTTGCATTATTTTGACTGATAATATGGAGCTTTTCAATGGTCTCTTCACAAAGTTGTAGTCAATTTGATTTCTGTGTGTTACATCTGGTGAGGTCCATGTGTATAGTCATCTTTGATGTTTTTAATATAGGTATTTGCAATGAAAATGTCATTGGTCTTGCAAAACTCTTATCATACAATTGCCAACATCATTTATGTCACCAAAGCCAAGCCATATTTTCCACCTACTGATCCTTCCTCTTTGTTTCCAACTCTTGCGTTCTAATCATCAATAATTATCAGTACATTTTGATCAATTTTGAAATGAAGAAGTTAGTAGAATTCCTCAATTTCATCATCACTGGCTTTAGTGGTTGGTGCATAAATTTTGTCATTCCCAGCTTAGTAAACCGTGTGATTGTCAGATTCAACATGGCCAATGCCAGTCCATTTCAGTCACAAATGCCTAGGATGTCAATGTTTATGCATTCCATTTCATTTTTAACATCTTCCAATATTCCTAGACTCATACTTCATACATTCCATATTCTTATTATTAATGGATGTTTACAGCTGTTTCTCTTCATTTTGTGTTGTGCCCCGTCAGTAAATGAAGATCTGAAGGTTTTACCCCTTTCATATCGTCATGTTCAACTCTACTTTAAGCAGGCAGCTCTTCTCTATTCATACTTTGAGTGCCTTCCAGGCTGAGGGGCTGATCTTCCAGTCCTATATCTTACAGTATTCTCTTGCACTTCATCTTTTAAAATATTCAATATTCTGGTGTTGAGTGTTCCACTTTTATTCATAAGTCCTTCAGTGACTAAATATTTGGAAGTAGTATGACTCCCTCTTCCTAGTCTTTGTCTGGAAGCTCATCTGAAAGTTGTCCACCTGTCCACCATGGGTGACCCTGCTCGTATTTAAAATACATGTAGTATAGCTTCCAGAATCACAGCAATATGCAAGCCACCACAGTACAACAAGTTGACAGATGAGTGGTGAAATTTTACTTTTCGAGTCTGTAAAACTTATTATATTTAATAGTGATTTTGATGTTGACTTTTGATATTGACTTAACTTTCAGCTCCAGAGAGAAGTCATCATAGTCAATCTAGGCCTTGGAACTAAAAGTTGAGACTGTCAGTCTTGAAGAGCTACATGTTTATTTTATTGGAAGATTTTAAGCTTTATTTTACTGTTGTTGTTAACAACAATAAAATTGACCATTGAGTCGATTCCGGCCCATAGCAACTTTGTATAGTGTTTTCGAGGAGCAGCTGGTGAACCTGAACCACCGACCTTGTAGTTCAAATGGCTTTGCAGTCTGACACATTAACCCACAGCACCACACCAGGATTCCTTTATTTTATTAGATACCAGGAAATATTTGTGGAAATATTCACGTCCAGTTGATCAGAAATTAGAGGAACAACATAAAGCAAGTGTAGTTAAAAACAAACAACTAACTGTGAAAATATGCTTTTGAAGCACACTGTGTAATTCTATTAACTAACTAACCAAATGTCATGTCATGCAAAAGTCTGTAATGTTCATTCATCTGGCAGAAATCTGAAAGGTATCCAGTAGGCTGCTTCCACAGTAACCATTTCCCAACTGTCTTCCCTACCAGATGTTGACTCTACTTCTTGGTTTTACAGAATCAAGCAGTGTTAGAAGAAAAAAATAAAAGGGCAAAATTTAAGTAAGTGCTTTTACTCCTTTACTAAATTAACTCCATTTTTACACTGTCAATTAAATATTCTCTCAATCCTTTTTTACTTCCACATTTTTCCTACTGTTTTTCTTCTGTTACACCAAATTAGGATGCTGCCTAGGTCTCACCTACACTAGGCTTATTTAAACCTTCAGTTTTAAGGCATGCAGAATTCGCAATGTTAAAGAAAAGGTAAAGTACTACCTTTACACTTACAAATGTGTAAGGTGTGCATTCTTTCTTATAATAATAAACATCTGGCTGGTAGAAGAAGAGGAGAGGCTTTTTGTAAGTGAAATTGAGACTGAGCCACTTGTGAATCGAGCATAAAAGAGATTAATAAATCCTAAAATCACAATGAGAAAGCAGAGACCTTACTTTATTTAAGTAGAGTGATCCCCAAATCCCACACTGGAGGTGCATGTAATGATAGGTTATTAAATTTCCTAGCTAGCTCCATTTTTGGTTTCTCTGGGGACTGAGACCAACAATTACTGTGCAGAATTTGTGCGTCTATTGTGACGTGAGATATTCAGCAGGGAGAAAATATAGCAGCCACTTTCTCTTTACTGAAATACATGAAAAGAAAACACAGTTCCAGGGCTTTGTTTCCCAAGCAGATTAAGAATATAATACAATTTTCCAAGTGAGAAGTCCTCAGATGCCATCTCACTGCCCTTCTGTCTTTCTGGTTCAAATTGTACAGGGCATGTCTCTTTTGAATGAAGCAAAGATGAAAATGACTAGCCAGATTGATTGAAAAGCTCGCAAAAACAATTGCAATCCAATTGTCCAAGCACAATCCAATTGTTAGGCAAGAACAATTTGCTCCTTACCTAACACTCAACTTACTTTTTGAAAGTTGATAAACTTCAGATATCTTCTGTCAAGAACAGAATTCATTTGTAATATTAAAAAATAACTCTTCTGTGAACAAATCTTTATAGCAAGGATCTTTCCTATCCCCCTCCATACACAGAGTAGACAGGGATGGGCAACTTGGACATTGGCTGCCCAAATGGGGGGGCTACAAAGGCAAGAAGTGACTGGCTTACAAGCTTTCAAGAGGGAACCTAGATCCAGAGGGTGTGGAGGAAGGTAGAATCTCCACTGAG
>NW_006408629.1:10892343-10894428 GCF_000296735.1 Chrysochloris asiatica
ACTAACTTCATATGGAAATGAAAGAGACCTCAGATAAGCAAAGCATTACACAAGAAGGCAAAAAAGTTGGAGGACTCTTACTTCCTGATTTCAAAATCTACTATACAGCCACAGTTATCAAAATAGCTTAGTACTGATACAATGATAGATACATAGATGGAACAGAATTGAAAACCCAGAAGAGAATCCACCCACATACAGTCATCTGATATTTGACAAAGGACCAAAACATATTAAAAGGGTAGAAATAGTCTCTTCAGAAACTGGTGCCAGTAAAACTGGAAATCACTATGCAGAAAAATGAAACAAGATCCATATCTCACACCATATAAAAAACAAACTCATGAATTAAAGACCTAAATGTAAAACCTAGAATTATAAAGATCACCAATGAAAAATAGGGACAAATGTAAGGGCTCTTATAAATGGCACAAATATACTATCATCCATAACTAAAAACACACAAAGAGCAGATGACAAATTATGACTGGGACCTTTCAAAACTTAGATGCTTATGAGCATCAAAAGATGTCATCAAAGAGCAAAAACAGAGCCCAGAAGCAGGGAGTTTTTTAAAAATTTAAAAATTTTGTAATGACATATCAGACAAACAATTAATCTAAAAAAATGATGGAAAACTACAAAACATCTACAAGAAAAAGACAAACAACACAATGAAGAAATGGACAGAGGACATGAACAGACACTTCACCAAAGAAGACATTCAGGCTGCTAACAAGCATTTGAAGAATTGTTCATGATTGTTAGCCATTTGTGTATGTTGTTATGTGCCCTTGAATTGGTTCTGATTCATAGCCACCCTGAGCATAATGCAACAAAACAATTCCTGGTCCTGTACCATCCTCACAGTTGTTTTTATGCCTGATTCCATTGTTGTTGCCACTGTGCCAATCCATCTCATTGGGGTCTTCCTCTTTTTCACTGACAATCTACTGTACCAACCATGATATTCTCCTCCAGGGAATGGTCCCTCTTGATAATATGTCTGAAATATGAGAGATGAGGTCTCCTTATCTAGTTTCTAATAAGCATTCTGGCAGGACTTCTTCCAACACAGTGGCTGTACTTTTTCCTATACAGATTTGTTTGTTCTTCTGAAATCCAATTTTCTTTTTATATTCTCCAACACAACTTAAATTCATCAATTCTTCTAAGGGTTTCTGTACTCACTGTCCAACTTTCATATGTGAATGAGGTGACTGAAAATAATATGATGGATTGGGTCAGGCACATCTTCGTCCTCAAACTGACATCTTTGATCTTGAACACTTTAAAGAGGTCTTGTGCAGCAGATTTGCCTAGTGCAATATGTCATTTGTTTTCTTGACTGCTAATGCCATAAGTGTTGATAGTAGATTAAAACAAAATGAAGCCTTTGACAGTTAAATATTTTCCCCTTTTATTATAATTGTTGTTTACTGATTAATTGGTGAGGATCTTTGTTTTCTTTACTTTGAGGTGCAAACCATATTGAAGGCTGTTGTCCTTGATCTTCAAAGTATTTTAAATCCTCTTTGTTTTCAGCAAGTAAGATTGCATCATTTGCAAATCATAAATTGTTAATGGATCTACCTTTAAACATGACACCACTTCCTTTTAATATAATCTAGCTCTAGAACTGTTTCCATCACTAGTTTGTCAGTTTGTTGTACTGTAGTGGATTGGGTGTTGCTGTGATTCTGGAAGTTATGCCACCAGTATTTTAAATACCAGCAGGATCCATCATGGTGGACAGGTTTCTGATGAGCTTCCAGATGAAGACAGACTAGGAAGAAGAAGAGACAGGCTAATTCTGATTATTTAGTCACTGAAAATCTTATGAATAGCAGTGGAACACTGTCAGATAGCAATGGAATATTGACTAATGAAACATGATGAAGAGCACCAGAATATCGTCAAATACAGTGTTGGAAGATGAGCATTCAGGTTAGAAGAAATAAATGTAGCAAAACCTATAGGAACTTCATTACTGATGAGGCACAAATCAAAATAAAGAGAAACTAATGTAAACATTCATTAATAATTGGAAACTGGAATATATGAAATATGAATCTAAGAATTTTG
>NW_006408629.1:10918696-10919749 GCF_000296735.1 Chrysochloris asiatica
AACATATCCCACCTAAACTTAGAGATCATTTGAAGAACAGATTTGATGCATTATACACTGACTGAAGACCAGAAAACTTGTGGGATGCCATCAAGAACATCATACAGAAAGAGAGCAAAAGGTAATTAAGAACGCAAAAAAGAAAGAAAATAACAAAGTGGATGTCAAAAGAGGCTCTGAAACTTTCTTGCTCTCCAGTACAGAGTGCAAAGCAAGTGGAAGAAATGAAGAGATGAAAGAGCTGTACAGAAAATGTAAAGGCAGCCACACAGACAAAGTCAAATATTATAACAAAATGTACAAAGACCTAGAGTTAGAAAATCAAAACATGCACAGCATTTCTCAAGCTGAGTGAATTTAAGAAAAAAATCAAGCCTCAACTTGTAATATCGAAGGATTCTATGGGAAAAAAGTATTGAATGGTGCAGAACGCATCAAAAGAAGATGGAAAGAATACATAGTCACTGTACCAACAGGAAATGGTGGATGTTCAATGGTTCCAAGAGGTAGCATATGATCAATAGCAAATGGTACTGAAGGAAGAAGCCAAGTCTCTGGGAATTGATGGAATATAAATTGAAATCTTTCAACGAACTGAGGCAACACTGAAGACACTCACTCAACTATGCCAAGAAAGTCAGAAGACAGCTCCCTGGCAACTGATTGGTAGAGATCCATATTTCTTCCCATTCCTAAAAGAGGTGATGCAATGGAATGTGTAAATCATTGGACAATATCATTAATATTGCATCCAAGTTAAATTTTACTCAAGATAATTCAAAAACAGTTACAGCATTACATTGACAGGGAATTTCCAGAGGTTCAAGCCAGATTCAGATGAGGATGTTGAAGTAGGGATATCATTAGTATTACCAGATGGAACTTGGCAGAAAGCAGAGAATATGAGAAAGATGTTGATCTGTGCATTATTGACTATGCAAAAGTTTATGACTGTATGGATCATGACAAGTTATGGATAGCATGGCAAAGAATTTGTATTCCAAAACACTTAATTGTGTTCATAAGGAACCTGTACATAGACTAATAGGAAAT
>NW_006408629.1:10923499-10934135 GCF_000296735.1 Chrysochloris asiatica
CAGCTTCTCAGATTATTTGCTCAGTATACAGGTTGAATAAGTAAAGTGCTATATTTTTTGCCTTTAGAAAAATTATTACATCTTTAACACATTAAATGTTCTACTTCTGCCATTCTCTCTCCCCTGAATTATGAGTGATCTGTTTTCAGATTCTCCCTGCAAAATATCAAATCTGATCTATTGGTTCAAATATATCCCCAATTTCTTGAGTAAATATGGCAGTTACTCCCACACTTTTCTGTAGGAGACCCCAGGGTGAGCCTTAGGTTTGTCCAAGTTGAGCAAGTATCTATCAGAGGATTGAGACATCTGTCTTCTCTTATTGGAAACTTCAAAGTCTATAGTGTTTTTTTCTCAGGTGTGGGCATGAGAAACAATTACTCCACAACAAACTAAGAAAGAGGGATTGTGCTTTCTTCTTTTAAAATAATCCTTGAATGGAAGTGTGGATTGAAAGACTTATTTTGCCACATCAGAGCAGTATCTGGTAGCATCTTGGAGTCTTTCTTTAGAATGTATAAATATCTTTTTTTCTCAGTTTTGATATTTTGTCTGAAATTGAAAAAAAAAATGGGGAAAGTTCCATTCTACAACCTGTGACAAATGCTTCTTGTATTTACCTAGGACATTGTATTTTTCTTCTTCTTCTCTAATATTTTATAAGAGAGTGCTGTGGCTCTGCACCATAAGCCCTAGAATGCAAACCAGAAGGCTAATTGTTTGATCCCACCAGCCTCTCTGTGGGATAAAGATGAGTCTTTCTGCTCCTGCCAAGATTTATATTCTTGGTAACCCTATATAGCATCGCAACCTTATGCAACAACAAACATTTTACAACATTCACTTTGACATTTCTAGTCAGTCTTGCTGGGAATAATGGAAGCTAATGAAAAGCTAGATATGTAAAAATTGGAAAAACAACCTGCTGGAAGCCAACATTGATGTGGGCAATATTAGTCAAAGTGAAAACTTAAAAGGATAGGGATATTCAGAGGTGTTTGATTATATCACAGCTGCAATAATATCTCCTTATACAGAGTGCTGATGCAGAAAGCATCAAAAGAAGATTGAAGAAATACAAAACCACCATACCAAAAATTAAAAAGGTCATTGTTCAACATTTCAAGAGGTGGTAGCATATTATCAAGAGGCAGTCACTCATCTATGCCAAGAAATTTGGAAGACAACTAACTACCTGACCAACTGACTGCTAGAGATCCTTATTTGTACCCATTCTAAAGAGAGGAGACCAAACGTAATGTGGAAATCATCAGAAAATATCATTGATATCCCACGTAAATAACATTTTGTTAAAGGCAATACAGAAATGGTGGAAACCATACATTGACAAAGAGCTTCCAGAGGCTCAAGCCAGTTTCAGAAGAGGACATGGAACAAGGATATCATTGCTGATGTTAGACAGATCTTGCCTGAAAACAATAATACCAGAAAGTTGTCTACATATGCTTTATTGATTACACAAGGCCTTTCGATTGTGTGGATCATGACAAGCTATGGACAACATTACAAAGTATGAGTATTCCAAAACACTTAATTGTGCCCATGAGGAACTTGTACATAGATAAAGAGGCAGTTGTGCAAACAGAGCAAGGAAAAACTGAATAATTTAAAATTAGGAAATATGTGCTCCAGGGTTGTGTTCTTTCACTATATTCATTCAATCCGTATGCTGAGCAAATAATCTGACAAGGCATATTGTATGAAGGAAAATGTGGCATCAGGATTGGAGGAAGATCATTAACAGCCTGCACTATGCAGATGATACAACCTTGCTTACTAAAAGCAAAAAGTACTTAAAATACTTGCTGATAAAATCAAAGGCCACAACCTTTGCTATGGGTTGCATCTCAATGTAAAGAAAACAAAAATCCTCACAACTGGACCTATAAACATCATCATGATAAAAGAAGAAAATATTGAAAATGTCAAAGACTTCATTTTGCTTGGATCAACCATCAGCCCTCATATAAACAAGAGTCAAGAATTCAAATGATGTATTGCATTAGGCAAATCTGTTACACAAGACCTCTTTAAAGTGTTGAAGAGTGAATATGTCAGTTTGAGGACTAAGATGTGCCTGACCCAAGCCATGGCATTTTCAATACTATCGTATGTATGCAAAAGTTGGACAGTGAATAAAGAAGACTGTAGAAGAATTGATGCATTTGTGTTATGGTGTTGGAGGAGAATATTGAAAGTACTATGGACTTCCAAAAGAACAAACAGATCTGTGTTGGAAGAAGTACAGCCAGAGTGCTACTTGGTAGTCAGGCTGGCCAAACTTCATCTCTCATACTTCAGAAATGTTGTCAGAAGGGGTCAGTTCCTGGAGAAAGATATCATGTTTTGTAATGTGGAGGGTCAGAGAAAAAGATAAAGACCCTAACGAGATGGATTGGTACAGTTGCAGAAGTGATGGTCTCAGGCGTAGCAACAATTGTGAAGTTGGTTCCGGACCTGGCAGTGTTTTGCACTGTTGTTCACAGGATTGCTTTGAGTTGGAAGCTAATCGATGGAACCTAACAACAATAATGTAGAGGGCTGTACGCAGAGATTTTTGTCTGATGGGGTCTGGATTCTGTTTTATCAAATATGTTTCTTTATAACATTAATCATGTCATTTTCATGCTAGATATCTTAAAACCTTCTTGCTATAATGAAAGCCAAATCCATCTACTCTAATTCTAAGGTTCATATGGAATCTAAATATTAAAAAAAAACTTCTTTATGGTTATATTTCATAAATTAATACTCCTAATGGTGATTTTTGACATTCTGATATCAATTAAGGAATGTTCCAACATTGTGACCATTTACTAATCTTTAAAATTTCTGCTAGTGAAGACATTCAGCAACCATGTGTTTCCCAACTGACAGTCTTTGAATGGGACTCTTTTTCTGAGGTTACTAGCGTAGTGGTTACAAGTCGGGCTGCCCACCTCAAGGTTAGCAGTTCGAAACTACCAGCAGTTCCGTCAGAGAAAGATGAGGTGTTCTGCTCCCGTAAAAATGTATAGCTTTGGAAACCCTGTGCAGGGTTGTTATGAGTAGAAATCGACTCCACGGTACTTAACAACAACAACAAGTATCTGTGTAGCAGAACAATTGTCTATGATCTTATGATAAGAGCTGCAGAATACAATGAAGGAAAAAAAAAAAGAAGAAGAATTGAGAAAGTAAGCCTCGTTGAATTTAACAATCAAAATCGAATTTTAACTGTTTAAATAATTATTTGAAATTAACTTCTTATAGGTTAATTTTATACACAAAAAGCTAGAGGACTAAGGGTGCATGTTGGAGTGAGTTCCAGCTCTATTCACACTACTCTGTTCAGGGAGTCATAATTTAGAGCTGTTTCTGGATGATGTCAATATAGTATTACATTGTAAGTTATCACATTAGATGGGAAAGAAGAGAAGTGGCATTGGGCATATTGCAATGCCAGATGTGCATAGAAATCAGTTTATTTATACCACTATAGTGAAGCATGGAAACACTAGAAGAATTGCATATATTTGTTTGTTTGTTTGTTTGTACTTGATATATAGGTCTTGCTCAACTTTAGTCTCTTTTGTTGTTGTTATAAATGATGCTCATTTTATAGAATCTACCTGAATGGCAGGTACTTTTCAGAAAAGTCCTTTAATTCCTATGTAATATGTACCAGATGTTGTTTAGTCATAATAAAGTGAATTAGGCATGGCATCTTGGTTAGAATTCCATTTATTTAATCTCTTCCTCTCTTCTCTTCCTTATTAGGCAGCATAGTGTGCTTGAAGGAGTAAGAATTTTGAAGACAAGTAGACCTATAAGCTGTTTCTGTCCACGACATTATTAATATTATTTATACTTTAAAATGGATTACTTGATTTCTCTGAGTCCTGGTATATTTTCATCTGTGAAACAGGAAACATAGTAATAGCTTCCACTTAGCTATTGTATACTCTGAACACTTCTAAACGTCACAGAAATTTTGTGAGGTCAGTACTATTATTATCTTCATTTTATGGAGGAGGAAACAGAGGATAAAAGAATGTAAGTAACTTGACAAGGTTACAAAGTTTCTAAATAGAAGAGTTATAGTTTGAACTCATGTCTTTTTCTTTTTCAAAGCCTTTAGTTTCGCTATGAGTCACAGCCTGACTGTGTCTTTCTTAAGAAGAAAAATAATTTCTACATAACATATCCTTGAAGAATTTTTTAAGAAGACACATTTTAATTATGGCTCCTTTTGTTGAAATCCAATTCAGACTCACTAAATAGAGTCTCACAGAAGTTACATAGCTCTACGAGGAAGCACAAGGAGCTCTGGTAGCATAGTGGTTACGAATTGGGCTGCAAACCTCCAGGTCTGCAGTTTAAAACTACCAGCTGTGCCACGGGAGAAAGATGAGGCGTTCTGCTCCCATAAAGATTTACAGCCTCGGAAACCCTGTACAGGGCCGCTATGAGTTGGAATCGACTCCACGGCACACAGCCACCACCAACCACTAGGAAGCACAGCTAGTCCTGGAGTCCTGGTGTGGCAATCTAGGATAAGCACTGGACTGCAAGATTGGTTTGAATCACATAGTTGGAGGTTCAAACTTACCAGTTGCTCCTCAGAAACCCTATACATGGTCATTGAGTTGGGACCAACTTGATGGCACTTAATAATAGCAACGAAAACAAATAGAAGGATGGTTAAGTATGGTGGTGTGATAGTTAAATGCAATATTACTAAACAAAGGTTGGCAGTTCAGATCCACCAGTGACTGCAGGAAAAACGACATGGAGATCTGCTCCTGCAAAGATTTCTACCTAGGAAACTCTGTGGATCCAATCTACTTTGTCCTATAGGATCTCTATATGTCAGAATCAACTCAATAGTACACAATAAGCAAAACCAATAGGGAGAATTACCTGATACCATACTGCCATGTAACTTCCATGACCAGATGCCTATAAATCTTTGGTCAAGGGTGGGGAACAAAATCTGGATTATATCAGCATTACAATCATCCTTATCTTTGTTGCTTTCTTGGCTGAGACTTTATTTCCTTGTTCTTGTTGTTGGGTGCTTGTTCATAGGGGTCCCATGTATGACAGAAGGAATACTGTGCTTTATCCATAATAATAGGAGTTCTGGTTTGGCGCTGTGGGTTAATGCGCCAGATTGCAAAGTTGTTTGAACTGCAAGATTGGTTTGAAATGCAAGGTCGGCAGTTCAAGCTCACCAGCTGCTCCTCAGAAACCTTATACATGGTCGATATGGGTCGGAACCCGACGAGGGCACTTAACAACAACAACAACACCTACAATAATAAGTATATTTGAATCCACTGTATCAAACTATCCTGTTGAGGATCTTTTTGTTTTCTACTGACTCTTTACTTCATCAAGTACTAAGTCCTTATCCAGGGACTGGACTCTTCTGATAATGGATTGAAAGTAAGTGAGAAGTATTGCATTCTTGCTATAAGAAGCATTCCAGCTGTACTTTTTCCAATACAGATTTGTTCATTCTTGTGACAGTCCATGGTATATTCAATATTCTTTACCAAAACCATAATTGAAAGACACCAGTTCTCTGTTTTTCCTTTTGCATTTTCCAGCTTTTGAATGCATCTCAGGTGAATAAAAATACGATGGACCTAATTCATCAAAATGACATCTTTGTTTTTTAATGCAACAAAGAGGTTTTTTGAAGCTGATTTGCTCCATCCAATATTTCACTTAATTTCATGATTGCTATTTCCATGGGTCATGATTCTTGATCCAAGTATGGGTGAAATCGTTGACAACTTCAATATTTTCTCCATGTATCATGATGCTGCTTATTGGTTGCTTCATTTCCTTAAGATTCTATATGTAGTCAGGAAAATGGTTACTGGTAGCTCTGGGCATGACCGTATTTTTATAATCCCTTATAGAGAAGAAAATATATTTTCCTTGAAGTTTGATTGACCTATTTTACATCATACGAAGTTTCTATACAATTGCTAGGGCTATGGATATTGGTTCTTTTCATTAGCAACAGTGGGTCACTGGATTATCATAAGGCCGGGGAAATGGGTTCTATTTTCAGAAAGAGTGTGGGAAGCAGCATTGGATAGGTGGGCATTGGCAATAACAAAATTCTTAGATCGTAGGAATATAGTTAGTAGTTATAGATGATTGTGCTAAAGTTAAAATTATTTTTAAACTGAAAATATGCAGCCCTTTTTATCTTTGAGGGTTTTTTGTTTGTTTGTTTTAGTTTTTATTGTGAATTGAGTGATCATTTACATGGAAGAACATCATTTTTATACTCATTGTTTCATTGCAACGATTAAAATCTCCTCTGTGCATCATAATTCAACAGTATTCATTTCTATTCCCTCTGTTTTTTTTGGGGGGTGGGGGTGGGGGGAATGTACACAAAAACACTCATGAATCTATAACCATTAAAACAACCAAAGGGCACATTTTGCAAGCCTGCCTCCTGGCCACCAGAAAGTCTTTCTTGTTCCATGAGTCTATAGTCCTCAGTTGCTCTATTTCTCCATGCCCTCATTTCTATCTCCATCTCTGGAGTTGCTGGTCCTCTGAATAAGGTCCCACATTCCACTCATGCTCTTCTCCTTTGATGGTCCTAGGGTCCTCTGTTCTTGGAATGTAAGATTAACTACTCCCCTCTTTTCTTACAAAACTTCTACCTTTCCAGTTTTGACAGTAGCAATTAGTCATGATAACAGTTACTCACTATTGAATCATAGGAATCATCTCCCTATCTCTTTTCACCAGATAAATCTTGACAAGATGAATACTATTCAGTGGGAATTCTATGTTCCCCAGCACACTCTGAATAAACTCCCTCTTGAAAACTTGTAAGACAGTCACTTTGTGCCTTTATAGCTCCCCCATTTAAGGTAGCCAATGTCTAACTTGCCCGTCCCTATCAACTCTGTATACAGAGGGGGTAGGATTGATCCTTGATACAAAGACTCTTTCCCTGTCAGTTGGTGTTTTGAGCTACTACATCCAAAAGTATAAGCCAAGTTCATCAAATTGTAGCAATTGACACTTGTTTCCTAACATAAAAAGAAATGATCTTCCTCTAGTTGAGTTCTGCTCATCAAGCCATCAAAGCTAGGTCAAATGGGTACAATCTGCAAATTTGGGTGTTCTTGTTCATCTCCTCTCAGTTAAGATCAGCTGGATGCTTCACTCTCAGCTGTAGCCCTCCATGGCTATATCCTTGTCCATGGGCTCAGGAAACCCCAGGTCTTACCACATTTCAGACCAACCAGCTTTTCCTCTTCTCTCTATCATCTCCAGGTCAACAGGAGTCTATGGAACGTTTTTTAATTTGGTTCATAGATTCATTGCTGCTTTTCTCTCTCTTCCACTCACCAGGAGACCAATGTGGTCACCAGCAAGCGTACATGCCTGCTCATATGTTCCCTTTGAGTTTCAGTCTTAGAGATGGGCTTGTCCTGAAGGGAATTGATTGATTGCCTTGATGGCTCCCTGACGACCAACTAGCTTGTTCTTGTAGTAGCCAATCAGACTGTTAATTTTGTTTTGGATTTTTCTGCTAATCTTTCCTCTAAGAAGCATCTTCTGTTTTTCCAGCTGTTTCAGGCTGGTCTGCTTGTCCTTTCCAGTGGGAATATTCCACCTCAGAAGGTTCTGGATGGGATTTAGGATTCTACCCAAGGTCCTATACACTACAAGGCCTCTGCAGGAAACCTATTTCACTGGGAAAGTTCTAGAATCCATGGTGCTGTGGGTTAATGTGCCAGACTGCAAAGCCATTTGAACTGCAAGGTCAGAAGTTCAAGCTCACCAGCTGCTCCTTGGAAACCCTATACAGGGTCATTATGGCCCCGAACCAACTCGACGGCACTTCACAACAGCAATCAGTTATAGGCTGAAGATGGGATTACAAGTTTTCCATAATCATCTTTCCCTATATTCCTTTCTATCCCACTCAAGTGTCTATTTTACAGTAGGAGGCAAGAGAAACCAATATTCATAAGACAGTCAAGTATCTTAACATTATTTCCCCTCTTTAGACTATGTCTTGATTCCTGTATTGCAGAGCCCTATTGTTCCAAGGTTGAGTATACATCACTATTTACCCCTATCTCATTCAGCCCATGCAAACCTGTCTCAGTGTTCACCTATCTACCTTATTCTTCCATTCCCCTCCCCCTTTGTGTGTATTACCCTCCTTAACACCTGAACCATGATGTGTCCATCACCTCCCCACCCCCGAGTTCTACCATCCTCCCCATCCTGGCAACCAACAAACATTTTTTTGTATGTTTTTTCCTTTAAGTATGAGTATCTTTCCTTAAAGTTTTACAATGATGGTTTTATGCAATATTTGTCCTTTTGCAACTGACTAATTTCCTTGAATATTTTTAATATGAACAAAAATATAAATAAAATAAAGTATTGCTTTATAACTAGTCATTTTAAAACATTGTATTAATTTTAATAAAATAATAAATGTGTTAACTTACATAAATGAAAATGTTCCTGAGAAATGTTATTTTTTTGTTGTTGTTATTTTGTTTTGTTTTCTCTCTTTTGGTCACAGAGGAAAGAAACCTTGTACACAGGGTGTAATCATTTTGAATGTCCGAAACAGAAGAACATTATGAGGACTGGTACTATTTGCTTCCTGTTATAATGTCATATATTTAATGGGCAGAGAGTGGAAAAGACTAGCAAGATATTCAAACAGTCTTATTGTGTGATACCTGGGAGAATTAATTAAATGCCATGTAATTTATTGAAGTAGTTGTATTGACAATTGTGCAAAATACATCAAACAGCAAATGAGTCTGATACGTCAGATGTGTAAAATGAACAAAAATCAATATTTGAAATGAGAAAATGCAAGCATTCTATTTTCATATTAATAGTCTTAAGGAAGCAACAGCTGTTACATTAGTTATCATATTGCAGAACCAACAGAGTGTTGTAATTTAATTTCTTGGACTCATAGCTGCTTGGCGGCAGCATCACCACATGATTTACATCCTGCAAAGCTTGGCTTTACTACTAACTCCAGGTGCAAAATTTTATACTAAGCCTCTATTCCTTTTTAAATTAAGATTCCTCAGAACTAAAGGTTCTTTTCTGGAAATTTAAGACTTTCAGACACAGATATTCTTAGTTGGATTCCACTAAATGAAATTTCTTAGACTTCCAAGTGTAGATACTTGACATACACGAGCTTACTGACCAAGATGTTAGCATATGCCCAGTCTATTTTTAAGATCATGCTACGTACCCTTTAATATATTTATCTGATGTTCTAAGCATTAACTATCTAGTACTATGACCTCAAGATGATTATGTAGTTAAGTATTGTTGTTGTTGTTTGATGCTGTCTAGTTAATTCTAACTCATAGAAATCCTATGAATAACAAAATAAAACATGCCTAGTTCTGCACCATGCTCAAGATTGTTGTTTGAGTCCATTGTTGCTGCCACTGTGTCAATTCATCTTGATGGGGGGTCTTTACCTTTTTTCTTGACCTTTCCAAGCATGATTTCTTTCTCCAGGGACTGATCCCTCCTTGCATGCCCAAAGTAAGAGAGACAGTTTTGCTATCATCACTTCTACGGAGCAATGTGGATGTACTTCTTTCAAAACAGATTTGTTTGTTCTTTTGGCAGTCCATGGTGCTTTCAATATACCTTTTCAACACCATAATTCAAATGTATCAATTATTCTTGATACATTAAACACTGAAGACCGAAGACCAGAAGAATTGTGAGACAATATTAAGAACAGCATATAGAAAAAAAGCAAAAAATTCATTAAGAAGACAAGAAAGATGGAAAAGGTCAAAATGGTTGTCACAAGGGGCACTGAAACTTGCTCTCCAGTGTAGAGATGCTAAAGCAAATAGAAGAAATGAGGAGGTACAAGAGCTGAACAGAAAATTTCAAAGATCAGCTTGAGAAGATAAAGCCAAATATTACAACAAAATGTGCAAAGATCTGAAGTCAGAAAACCAAAAAGCAGGAACAGGCTCAGCATTTCTCAAGCAGGGGGAAAAGAAGAAAAAATTCAAGCCTCAACTTTCATTATTAAAGGATTCTCTGGGGAAATTATTGAATGATGCCGAAAATATCAAAAGAAGATGGAAGAATACTCAGTCACTGTACCAAAAGGAAATGGTTGATGTTCAACTGTTTCAAGAGGTAGCATATGATCAAGGGCCAATGAAACTGAAGGAAGAAATCCAAGGTGCATTGAAGGAATTGGCAAAGAACAAGGCATCAGGAATTGATAGAATATAAATGGAAATCTTTCAAGAAAGTTTGGCTGCACAGGAGGCACTCACTCATCTCTGCCAAGAAATTTGGAAGATAACTATCTGGTTGACTTATTGGAAGAGATTCGTATTTGTGCCCATTCCAAAGAGAGTTGACCCAATGGAATGCACAAATCATCGGACAATCTCTTTGATATCCCATGTGAGTAAAGTTTTACTAAAGGTACTACAGATTTGCCTATAACTGATACGAATACCTAAAATGGGGCTACAGCGTACCCAGTGAAGGAGGCTTCCTGCAGAGCCTTTGCAATACATAAAACCATAGGTAGAAACCTGAACCACATCCAGAT
>NW_006408629.1:10954407-10956824 GCF_000296735.1 Chrysochloris asiatica
TTAGTGCATAATTTTGTGCATAAATTTGAATAATAGTGGTAGTAACTGATCGTCCCTGTAGGTGCATGGATATTATTCTATCACAGACAGCATTGTACCTTATGACTAATTTTGATATGTTCTTTTTGACAATGAATGCAACACCATTCCTCTTTAATTTGTCATACCTGTCATAGTAAACCATGTGGTTGTCAGAATCAAAATCGTCAATACCAGTCCATTTCAGTTCACTAGTGCCTAAGATATCAATGTTTATGAATTCCATTTCATTTTTGACAATTTCTGATTTTCCTAGATTCATACTTTGTAAGTTCTATATTTTGATTATTAATGGATGCTTACAGCTGTTTTTCTTCATTTTGAGTTGTGCTCCATCAGCAAATGAAGGCTTTACTCCCACAGGCTTTACTCCATTCACGTCATCATGGCCAGCTCTACCTTGTGGAGGCAGCTCTTCCCTAGTTGCATTTTGGGTGCCTTCCAACCTGAGGGTCTAATTTTCTGGCACTATATCTGACAGTGTTTCTCTGTTATTCATAATATTTTCAGTGATTAAATATTTAGAAGACGTTCATCATTCCTTCGTCCTAGTCTGTGTTTGTCTGGAAGATCATCTGAAACTTGTCCACTATGGGTAACCCTGCTGGTACTTAATATACTCATGGCAAAGCTTCCAGAACCACAGCAACTCACAAGTCGCAACAGTATGACAAACATACAGATGAGTGTTGGAATAGCGGAATTACTACCCCAAACTTCTTTTGCCATATTTTTGTCAACCACTCCAGGTAATCTTTAATATTCTAAACAATTTGTGTACATTTTAACACCACGGTGTTCTTACATAAATTGCTTTATGTTGTTATTGTTAGTTACTATCTAGCCAGTTCCAACTCATGCATAGTTTTATGCTATAATAGTAAACAACCGCTTGTCTGTCAATTTGTCATACTGTGGTGGTGTGTGTTTCTGAGAGGGTGGAAGTTATACTATTGGAATTTTAAGTACTAGCAGGGTCACTGTTGGTAGGATTCAGTTGAATGTCCAGACTAAGAAGAAGGAGAGGTAGAATTGTTTTGAATTTTTAGCTGCTTAAAGCTTTGTGAATAACAATGGAAAACTGTCAGCACAAGAATATTTATATTGAAACACTGTAAGTAGCACCAGAATATTGTAACATACAGTACTGGAAGATGAGTCACCTTGGTTGGAAGGCACTCAAAATGTGACTGTGGTGCTGCTTCCTCAAAGTAGAGTTGACCATGGTGACATGAATGGAATAAAGCTTCTGCGACCATCATTTCCTGATGGAGCACAACTCAAAATGAGGAGAAACATCTGTAAACATGTACTAAGTATGCATCTAGGAAATTTGGAAGTTGTCGAAAATGAATTCATAAATATCGATATCCTAGGCATAAGATGAAATGGACTGGTATTGGCCATTTTGAATCTGATAATCATGTGGCTTACTAAGCTGGGAATTAAAAATTGAAGAGGAATGGCATCACATTCATCATCAAAAGAACATTTCAAATCTACCTTGAATTACAAGATATCTGTAGTATCCATACTCCTACAAGGAAGAACAAGCAGTCCCAGTTTCATAGTGGTTTACCAGCTGGGCTGCCACTAGAAAGGTCAGCAGTTGGAATCTACCAGCTTCTAAGCAGAAGAAAGATGAGGGTTTCTGCTTCCATAGATTTACAGCCTCATAAATCCTATGCAAGGTCATTATGAGTTAGAATAGAACCCAGGGCACAAAATCACCAACACCTCTACCATCACAAAGAAGAGCAGTTAACATCATTATTCAGATTTACAGGACAACCACTAAAGCTAGCAATGATAAGATTGAAGAATTCTACCAACTTCTGAAATTGATCAAACATGCATTCAAGATGTATTTATAATTACTGGTGATTTGAATGCAAAGATAGGAAACAAAGAGTAAGGATTAGTAGTTAGAAAGCATGGCCTTGGGAGTAAAATCTATGCTGGATATTACATTATAGAATTTTGCAACACCAATGATGAATTCATTGCAGATACCTTTTCCAAACAACATAGAAGATGACTATGCACATGGACCTCACCAGATAGAATACACAGAAATCAAATTGACAACATCTGTGAGAAAAGACTGTAAAATAGCTCAATATCATCAGTGAAAACAAGACTAGGGACAGACTATGGAACAGACCATCAATTACTCATAGGCAAGTTAATGCTGAAGCTGAAGAAAATTAAAACACGTCCACAAGAGTCAAAACATGGATCTTAAACATATCCCACCTGAATGTAGAGATCACCTCAAGAAGAGATTTGATTCATTAGACACTAATGAACAAAGACTGGAAGAGTTGTGGGATGATATCAAGAAATTCACATAGGAAGAAAGCAAAAAAGTCATTAAG
>NW_006408629.1:10957089-10967370 GCF_000296735.1 Chrysochloris asiatica
ATTCTATGGAAAAAATATTGAATGATATAGAAAGAAAATGCAATGTATATACTGAATCACTGTACCAAAAGTAAATGGTTAATGTTCAACCATTTCAAGAAGTAGCATATGATCAAGAGTCAATGGTACTGTAAGATGAAGTTGAAGGTACACTGAAAGAGTTGGAATAAAACAAGGTTCCAGGAATTAAAATCTTTCTGTAACCTGATGCAGCACTGGTGTATACACCCATTTATGCCAAGAAATTCAGAAAACAGATATCTGGCCAACTGATTGGAAGAGATCCATATTTGTTACCATTCCAAAGTGAGGTGATCCAGTGGAATGAGGAAATCATCAGACAGTATCATTAATATCAAATGCAAGCAAAATTTTGCTAAAGATAATATTTAAATGACTACAACAATACATTGACAGGGAACTGCCAGCGGTTCAAGCTGATTTCAAACAAGGACATGGAATGAAGTACATTTTTGTCGACATCAGATTAATCTTGACTGAAAGCAGGGAGTAACAGAAAGATGTTTACCTGTGTTTTATTAATTGCACAAAGTCTTTTTAATGTGTGGATCATAACAAGCTATGAATAACATTACATTAACAGCTAAGATATGCAAATAATACAACCTTGCTTGCTGAAAGCAAAGAGAACTTAAAATACTTACTGATAAATATCATCAAACCACAGCCTTCAGTATGGATTGCATCTCAACCTAAAGAGAACAAAAATCCTCACCAGAAAATAACATCATGATAAATGGAAAAAAGACTGAAGTTATCAAATTCTTCATTTTGCTGGGATCCACTATAAACACTCATGGACATGGTAGCCAAGAGATCAAAAGACTTATTAGGCAATCTGCTACACAAGACCTCTTTAAACTGCTCAAGAGAGAAGATGTCAGTTTGAAGACTAAGATGTGTCTAACCCATGCAATGGTATTCGCAATAGCTTCATATACATGTGAAAGTCAGTGAATAAGGAAGACCATAAAAGAAATGACATATTTGATTTATGGTGTTGGAGAAAAATATTAAAAGTGCCCTGGACTTCCAGAAGAACAAACAAATCCATGTTAGAAGAAATACGGCTAGAATGCTCCTTAGAAGTTCATGGCAAGACTTCTCTCTCATGGTTCAGATATGTTATAAGAGGGTCAGTCCCAGGAGAAGGACATAATGACATCATGATTGGTAAAATGGAGGGTCAGTGAAAAAGAGGAAGCAAAAAAGAGCAAGAGCTCCAAAGAGATTGATAGGCACAGTGACAACAGCAAGGGGCTCACACATAACAATGATTGTGAGAATTTCACAGGAACAGGCAATGCCTTTTGTACAGAGAGTCATTAAAAGTTGGAACCAAATTGATGGAAGCTCATCACAATAACAAGAACAATAGTAAAATTTTGGTTTCAATGAGATTCCATAATTTGTATCAAGATCTGATTTTTTAAAGCCATTTCCAGTGATTTTTTATTTCTAAATTTTTTTCAATGGCAATTATCAATCTGGAAATAAAACTTCACAATACAAAAAAAAATTAATGTTTTATTTTATTTGGCTGAAGAAATCTTAAGGGATTTATATTGTAAACATTTATTGCATTTATTTATTTATTTTTAGTCTCATCTCCACCACTTGTTTAGCTTAGGAACATGATGCCACAGTCAAATAAGTTTGTCATCCTCTGGAAATTTGTTGTAAAGAATTTAAATGAATTTCAGACTTGATTGTTGTTGTTAAGAGCCACTGATTCTTGGTTGGCCGTTTTTCTCTTTTAGGGTTTTACATATGTTTCTCCATTGCCTTCTTGCCTGAATGGATTCTGCTGAGAGATCAGAGTGTAATCTGATTTGTTTGCCTTTGTTAAGTAACACTTCTCTTTTCCCTGGCTGCTTTTAGGATTCTCTTCTTGTCTTTGATTTTGGAGAGCTTGATTATGATACGTCTTGGTGTTTTTCTTTTGGTGTCTATCCTTCCTGGGGGTTGTTCAGCTTCTTGAATACTTATTTTTTCATCCTTCAAGATGTTACAGAAACTTTCTTCCTAAAGCTCCTCAAATATCTCCTCTGAGAACTTCTGTGATTCTTCCTGTTCCAGAATGCCAATAATTCTTAAGTTATTCCTCTTCATGTTGGCCAACATGGATCTTAGACTCTCTTCAGAATTTTTAAATCCTTTTTTATGCTTGCTCTTCTAGCTTAGCAGTACTGAAAGATTTGTGTTCCTGATCACTGGTTCTTGCTTCTATCTCTTCAATTCTGCTCCTTTGCCCTTTCAGTGTATTGTCCTTTTCTTATATTTTATTATTACTCATTTGGACCTATTTTGAAGGTTTTGAATGGTTTCTAATGTTATATCTATCTTATGTGATTGCTCCTGTAGCACTTACCTGACTTCTTCCTTATTTTCCTCCACCCCTCTGTGAAGCATTTGAATTTGTCTCAGTATCATTTTCCTGAATTCCTCTAAAGTAGATCCAAAGATTGCTTTTCTTCTAATGGGAAGTCTATGCCTACCTCCAATTCATTTGTCTCAGTAACTTTTTTCTGTTCCTGGACATATGCCAAGATCTTTTGTTGTTTCTTGGACATTTTCAATAGTTAGGTGTGTTTTCGATGATTAAATGAATGTATGTTGCTATATTATTAAGCTTACTGAGTGCTTCCTTGTGGATGTGTTCTGGAGATAGGCTTCCCTTTTCATGTCTCTTATTATTCAACTGTGAATAATCTTAGCAAGTGTTGGATATCTATGTAATCTGTAGCAGCTGGTATTGGCTCTTTCCCAGAGGGTGGAATATTATAGGGTATGCTCATAGCTTGGCTATATGGTCATGATTGCTGTCTCTTCCTGGGTATTATAGGGACAGAAAGCTCCTGCCCCCAGGAAAATAGTGAGACCAAATGGACTAAAAACAGAATGAAAAGTAAAAGAAAACAACAACAAAAAGCAACAACAACAAAACCCTGTAGCAAATTAGTCCAGTAGTCTTTGATGAGTAGATCAGTGTGTGTGCACAGTGAAAACCTTCAGGGATGGGAGGGGATGTCCACTCCCACAGGCACCCCCTCTAGTCACTGCTATGGAGGCACAGACAGAGAATGAGAAATGAGTGGAAGAAAGATTGTTCAGACTTTTTTCTCTAATGATCAGTTAGGTCTCTCCATATTCACAAAATCCTTCTCCCTTTAGTGTATTTTTAAAAGGTGTTGGGTTTACACACTGATCTTGCATATAGCAGTTAGTGTTGGCTCTTGCCTTTTATATTGGAGTTTTATAGGGTGCAAATACAGCTCAGCTGTATGGCCAGACTTGCTGTCCCTTGTTAGATAAGGCAGGAATAAAAGCTCCAGCCCAAATAGGAGAGTCAACTTCTGGTCTAAATCCCACAGTCAGACGTCATCAGAACCTGCTGGATGATTTGCCTCTGGACATTCAGCAGGGACTATCAGCTGCTTTGTGCTGTGAGAAAATTGTGCCCTGTGTGTGCAATGCCGAACCCTTTTGAGGGTCTGCTCCCACCCACATGAAGTCACTTGGGCTGGGCAGAGAGGGTGGATCAGGAACTGCTTCTTGAGAAGTAGTTTTTTGGGGAATCTTTACTAGAATCTCTCTCATTTTTCTATCACTTACATACATATTACAATGCATTATTTAAATTAAACTGCCATTTACCATCTTAGAGGAGCCCTGATGGCACAGTGGTTTAAGCATTGGGTTTCTAACCAATTGTCAGCAAGTCAAACCCGCCAGCCACCCCATGGGAGAAAGATGAGGCTGTCTGCTACTGTAAATATTTACAGTCTCAGAAACCCTATAGTTAGAATTGACTAGATGGCAGTGGATGTAGTTTTTGGGTTTCTAACCACCTGAGATTTGGCTCCTTGGTCAGAAAACATGATTTATTCATTATTTTAGAAAAAGAGCATGTAACTTAAAACCCACATTGCATGCATTTAAATTGTAACTTGCTTTTGAAACAATGGTCTGAAACTAATAGTTTGTCTGTGTAGGGTTCTAAGACAATTTTTAGTTTGGCCTTACTTTTCACTAGAGGTGTTTTTTGTTTTGTTTTGTTTTCTCTCTATTAAGATACTTGTTTTCTGGGAATGAAAAGAGCAATTAATATTGCATTTTATATATGTTAAAATCAAATTCTGTCAAAGAGTACACTCCATTTTCCCAGGACCACAAAGATCTGTAGAAACAACAGGCTTGAATGCTTTGTTTACCTTGAGATCTAAAATATTCAGACTGCCTCAGTTTTTTCTTTGGTTAAGAAAAATAATGAGCTGGCAGGATATTTTTGCTTTTCTATCAGGAATCCTACTACCTTTTCCTATTACGTACAGTTCTGTGATTCTCCTTTGTGAACTCATAACTTCCCCCAAATAATCCACGTGAGTCCATTCTTAGCAGCAGGTATGGGACTGCTTGATTTAATGTTAATTCTAATCATAGTCATGTTTGACAGAGAGCTAGCTTAAAAACCCAGGATTGAGTCATTTGTGGCATGCTTCTGAAATCTGTTTATGTGTGGTAATGTGAACCAATTCAGGTGAATGAGAGAAATAAGTGGGCTGGAGTACTTCTTGAGAAGTAGTTCTAATAGTATGAATAAGATGGAAACAAAGATGTTTGATTGTGAGATCTAGAACTGTAACTGTCCTCTGTCATTATGAGGATAAAGCCAACACAGAGAGTATGGTACAGCCACAACTGCTTCTGAGAAATTAAACAGAGGACCCTGGATTAGGGTAAACCCAAAACTGTCATACTTTTAGACTTGGAGTTATATGAGCCAAATCATTTTCTTAATATTTACATAACTTTGAATTAGGTATCCAGTTACATAAGTTTACACACATATAACTGATACTATAATAGGAAAGAAACTTCCAGATGGGGGAAATTGCAGTTAAATAGTTTACCTCTGAGACCACTAAATTACAGGAGAGTAAATTAAAGCAATGTCCTAAACATAATCTCTGCCTAATCCACTATACTCCTATTGGTAAACCAATACATAGACATTAAACTATGCTATTATAATAGTATAAAGAAACCATTTGCAACCTTAGAACATCTGTGGAACATTTGTATCAAAATATAGATTTAGACTCCAGAGGTACAAAAACACATATTAACTCTGTTCATACTATTATAATTGGTACATATTTGTTGAACAAACACATATGTTAATTTTAGGCAGCATTCTGCAAATAATTCCATGTGTGTTCTCCTGAACTCACATGCTAGACTTACACATCTGTCCTGCCATCTCACTTTATTTTGGAATAGTAACAACTTCCTAAAACTGTGATGCTTCTCACAAAGAAGGGTGCTAACCCCTCAACCCAGCTGCATTATTTAACAGGAAAGAAGAGTCATCTGCACATGTATGATAAGAAATGAATTCTGCACTTCTCTCCCCGCTAGTATAGTCTTGCTCTAAGACTACAATGTTGGGAACCCATCAGAACTATACAACAGGCTACATTATAAAGGAGTATGTGGTTCAGATTTAATTTAAGTGGCCTGGCAAGCACAGAATTTGCGTTCAACCTAAAATTTACCCTTGGGGTGGTCTTAGAGGTATTGTGAATATATTAGAGATTTCAAATTAACTCCATATTCTCATGTTGGTTTCCTGAAATGAAAATGATGTCCAATTCATTTCTGGCAACTTCTGTTCAACAAAAATTTTGGCAAAAAACGGTGTCTTTTATGAAGCTAGGATATAGTGAGTTTGCATCAAATTAAAGAAATAGCACGACTACTGTTTTCAATAGGTAATTCAATTTAACATACATAAAAAATACACAAAAGCTCTGCCATCTCTTTCTATTTAGACAATATGCCTTTTGGTTTCGTAGTCTTTATTGTATTCATTAGCAGCCCTGATGGTGCAGTGGTTGAGTGCTCAGCTACTAACTGAAAGTTCAGCATTAGAACCTACCAGCTGCTTTACAGGACAAAAATATGTCAATCTGTGTTCATAAACATGTACAGTCTTGAAAACACTATGGGGCAGTTCTACTCTGATCCATAGGGTTACAATGAGTCAGAATCAACTTGATTACAATGGGTTTGGTCTGGGTTTTATTCTGTTAAATATATATTCCTTATAAAGTGATGGCTGGAGTACTCGTGTGGCACTGTAGAATAGGCACTGGACTGCTAACCACAAGATTATTGATTCAAACTCATCAGGCACTCACTGGAAACCCCATACAGAGTTACTATGAGTCATGACTGATTGAACAACACTTAACAACAACATACAGTGTTCATAGACATTTCTGTTCTGTAGTGATTTAGCTTTTAATTCATTGTTTGGATTGTTTTCAAGCATTAGGCAAACTGTGTAAATAACACAACAAGGGAAATGATTCTTTTTTAGCCATGCTTTTTAGTCTTTGCAGAATTTCTTTTAGCCTTTGCAGAAATTTTGAAAACATTTAATGGAATTAAAAATTCATAGCATATGAAATTTAGAAAGTGCTGTAAACATAATGTAATTCTATTCTCCACCTTATATATGATTCTTACTTAAAATAGACTTTCACCATTGAAAAAGATTTATTAGAGTTTTAACATTTTACTTTGCACTATAGACTTTGGACCTACCATTGATACTGAGCTGATTTTGATTCATGGTGATTTGACAAGTGTCAGAGTAGAACTGCGTGCAACAGATATTCATACTAATTGATTTTTCAGAAGTATATTAGTAGACCTTTCTTCCAAGGTACATCTGGGTGAAGTAGAACTTCCAACCTTTCAGGTATATGCTGGATACATCAATTTTTTGCAACACCCAGGGACTCTATGACTCTGGGCACAAATAGCTTATTGAAATGTGGTTTTCTCCTTTATAAATTGCAGGTAATACCATTAACCTCATAGAGTTTATATGAAGGATTGTGGTATTTAATCAGAATTATTTGCTTTGCAATGTCTTCTATCTACATGTAATTTTCAATATTGATTAGTATATAAGCTGCATATTATCTGAGCAATCAATCTATTAAATGCATTTTTATGTTTATTTTTAACTCTTTATTGTGAATAGAGTGAAGGTTTACAAGCAGATTATCAGTTTTAAATCCAACAAATTACACACTTTGCTTCATTTCAATGATTGCAATCCTCTTCATGTAACAACAGTTGTCCCACTTCCTCTGTGTGCTTTCTATTTTCATTCCATCCTCTTTCCAACACCTCTGAATCTTATTCCAGTTTAAAATGAAATTTGAAAAGAAAAAGATTGTAGTACACATAACTAAAATCTTTACTTTGATATTTTTATATTGTTCCTCAGAAACCCTATACAGGGTCTCTGTGAATCGGAACCAAATCAATAGCACTTAAAAACCGCAGCAACACTGATACTTTTCTTAATTTCTTCTGTTTTCTATTTACAAAGAGGTGAATGATATGTAGAAAGTATAGAAACACAGGTAAGGATAATACTAATAATAAAAAATTAAATTACTACCAGTTGAAATCTGGGGCAGCCCTTCTATATTATTTCCTCAGTGTAAGACAATAATATCCTTCAGTCATTTATAATAATAAAATACTAGCAAGAGACCCCCTCAACCTTATTAGTAAATGTATCCAAAGTAGTGTAATAATGAGAAATTATACTCATTTGTTCTGGTGGTGTTGTGGTTAATTGTTGGGCTGGTAACATCAAGGTTGACAATTCAAACTCACCAGCTACATTACAGGATAAAGATGAGGTTGTCTGCTCCCCAAAAGCTTTACAGTCTCAGAAACCCTAAGGAACAGTTCTACTCCATTCTATAGGATCACTTATTGGACCCTATCATTGGAATTAACTCAATAACAATGGTATGGTCTTTTGGTTTTGATCCAGAATGACAGCAAGAAACAAGTGCTGGTTGGCTTTTCCTCTATTACTCGGTATCATACACTCCATCTACCCTGCAACCCTGAAGTGCTACCCTTAGAAATATTATTTCAGGCATAAATGAGAAAACACTCTTTTTTGCTTTATTCTCCAATGCCCAAGGTATCCAAATGTTCTCTCAGAGGCTGGGTTTCTTGACAGGAAGTGAAGAGAGTGCCGTAATTCCTACCTCCTCCAAGGCAGTGGGGGAGGGAAATGGTCACAATCAATTGAAAACTTGTTTCTGGTAAATTCTACTACTGGTTTCCCTCTCTACTCCACCTTTCTTATCCATTTTCTTTTATAAATGAGGTATTAGGTAAGGATTTAAATTCCCTCATATCCCCCTTGCCATACTGTCTTGGGTGGTTCAGTCACAATCTTTAGAATGCTGGAGTGTGTGCCACCTACTGCCTTTGGATTTCCATGAAAATTGACACAGAAAGAGTCCTATTTTTACATTCCAAGAAGTCTTGGTGGTGCTTTGGCTAAATGATTGAGTGTTAACCACTAGGTTGGTTGTGCAAAATCACTGACCCTTTTTGAAAGAAAGATGAGACAACCTGCTTCTTTAAAGACTACAGCCTAAGAAACCATATGGAGCACTTCTACTCTGTCTTACAGATTATTTTGAGTTGGAATTGACTCCAAAGTAACAGGTAAAGTAAAGTTTACATCCTGTTGCAATCACTTCCTTAGAGAATATTATTAGAAGTGGATTCTCCATGTTAGTATATGACCATTTTAAGGCAGCTAACAACTGGAGTCCTAGAGTCCTGGTGTGGTGCTGTGGGATAAGTACTGAACTGCTAATGTCAGCAGTTCAAACCCACCATTTGCTCCTCAGAAACCCTATACAGGGTCGCTGTGAATTGGAACTGACTTGACAATAATTAACAACAACAACAACCAACACATGCTAATAGGAGTGTTGTGGATCTATAGTATAAGCAGTGGGCTTCAAATCACAAGGTTTGAACCAACCGTTCTGGGGAGAAAAATGAAGCTTTCTGCTTCCACAAAGATTTAAAGTCTCAGAAATCCTATACAGGGTCACTGTAAGTTGCAACCTACTCCAGGACACCTAACAACAATACACTTGCTAACAAATCTCCATCTTCCCAAACACCAGTATTTTACCAATTCAAACTCTCATCCTCACCAAATAATACTGAGAAAAGACAAAAAAGTACAGTGAGGAGGCCATTGTTGCTAGTTGTTGTGGAGTAGATGCAAACTAATGGCAAACCAGTTGAAATCTTGGGATTTCAGAGTAGAACTGCTTCATAAGTTATTCAAGGGACTGTGTTAAAGAATTTTCAAGGGGCTACTCAGGCTTTTTAGAAGCAGACCAACAGGCTTGTTTCCTTAGATGCTTCTGAATGAGTTAAAAAAACAGTATTTCTGCTAGTAGTTTAAAGCTAAACCATTTGCCTTACACACTGACCTCTGAGGCAAGAACAGAGGAAAAGAAAAAGAGCAAGACTTGAGAAGACCTGAATGATGCAGGGAAATGGGAAGAGATGAATGAACTTTAGCAGAAGATGAAGCAGATACTCCCATAACTCAGGTGATATTGTTGAGCCTTATTAAAAGTCATCGAGTTGGCTCTGACTCATAAAACAACACTATGCACAGCAGAAAGAAACATGGCCGGGTCCTGCACAATTCTCACAACCTTGGTTATGCTTGAGCCCATTGCTGCTGCTGCCACTGGGCCAATCCCTCTTGTTGGGATTCTTTCTCTTTTTCGCTGACACCCCACTTTACCAAGCATGATGTCCTTCTCCAGTGACTGGTTTTTCCTGATAAAATGACTAAAGTATGCATCAAGGAGCATTCTAATTGTACTTCTTCCAATAAAGATTTGCTTATTCTTCTATAAGTCCATGGTACCTGTAATACTCTTCTCCATTACCATAACTCAAACACATCAAATCTTCTCATTTGTTGTCCAACTGACAAACGCATATATTGCTGTTGTTAAGTGTCATTTAGTTGGTTCTAACTCATAGCAACCCTATATAGGGTTTTCAAGGAATGAGTGGTGGGATTAAACTGCTGACCTTGCAGTTAGCATTCCAGCGCTTGTCCTACAGTGCTTTACCAGGACTCTATTTTGCCCATTGTTGTTGTTGCTATCAAGTTGTGGAGTTGGTTCCAACTCATATTTTTGTTCTGACTCATAGTGACCCTTCATAGGATTTTCAAAGAGTGGCTGGTGAGTTTGAACTGCCAGCCTTTTGGTGAGCAGTCCAGTGCTTATCCTACAGTGTCACAACATAGAATCCTTCAATCTTTTAAGTCAAGACTTGAATTTTTTCTTCAGTTCTTTCAGCTCGAAGAATCTATTACCTCCT
>NW_006408629.1:10967655-10972695 GCF_000296735.1 Chrysochloris asiatica
GCCTCTTCCATATTCTGCACCTGGTTTTGTTGAAGCTGATGATCTGGAATTTTCCCACTGCCTCTTCCTACAATAGTCAATTTGATTTCTGTGTATTTCATCTAGAGAGGTCTGTATGTAAGGTGGTGGTTATGTGCAGTGGAGTTGGTTCTGACTCATAGTGACCCTGAATAGGGTTTCCAAGATTGTAAATCTTTATGGGAGCAGAAAGGCTCATCTTTCTCCTGCAAAATGGCTGGTAGTTTCAAACTGCTGATAATGAGGTTAATAGACTGACTCATAACCACTACGCTACCAGAGTCATCTTTTATGTCGTCTAAAAAAGGTATTTGCATTATAGAAGTCTTTGGTCTTCCAAAATTCTAGCATGCGATCTCCAATATCTTTTCTATCACCAAGGCCATATTTATTTTCTTCTTTGTTTCTAATCTTTGCATTCCAATCACCAGTAATTATCAATACATCTTCCTTGAACATTTGAGAAACTTTAGACTGAAGAAGTTGATAGAATTTGCCAATTCCATCATAACTGGCTTTAGTGGTTAGTGTGTACATTTGAATAAAGCAATATTGCCTAGTCTTCTTTATAGATATTACCCTATCACAGACAGCATTATACATCAAGATAAATGTTTAAATGTTCTCTTTTTTTCTTCCAAAGTAGCAATATTTATTTATAAAATATCTAGTTTCACAGAAACAGCTTCACTTTATACACATAAACTTTAAAATTACATAGAACTATATAAACGATGTTAAGTGTCTCTTCAGGCCAAAGTCAATGGGAGGTGTCTACTTTTGCGGCAAGACCTATTCCACTCCTCATGTTATTTATCAAGCAGGAGCACCTAGATGGGGCATCCAAAATTTGCATATAGAAGCTGATTGCTGCTGCCCTGCTCAATCTAACACAAAAACTGAGGTGTCTACTTCTCAGCCACCACCTGCAGAGACAGACTTCTCAAAGAAAAAGGAAATCAGGGAAAGAAAAGTTGAGATGAACATCTAAATGTCTTCCATGGAGACACCTCTAGGCATTAAAATTTCTTGTGCATTCAACAATTGCCAGTGGTAACTGCAACTTTCATACTATAGTCATGCAAATTCTTAAGTGAAAGTTTAAAATTGTGAAGTTAAAAAATAAAAAAAACAACAATGAAGAAACAGAAAAAAACCCACTTAGGAATTTTGGTTATTCTCATGGTTATCCTCACCATTCCTCTTCAAGTTTTCACTCTCAGTATAGTAAACCATTTATTGTCAGATTCAAAATATCCAATACTAGTTGATGCTTCAGTATAAATAGGGTTCAATTCATCCATTTCTTTAAATGTGCAACATGATTCAGTACTCATAACACATCTATTCTCTGATTTCAAACCAGGAAGTGTTATAAAGAATTTAAATAATAAATTTAAAATTATTTCCATATTATATGATTTCGTTGTTAGGTGTCGTGAAGTCAGTTGCTAATCACAGCGGCCCTGTATAATGTTTCTGAACATGTAAATCATTATGGGAGTGGAAAGCCTCACTTTTTCCCCATCCACATAATAAAGCAATTTTAACTCAGGCTAGAATAGTATTTGCTAAGGCAACATGGAGTGGTAGAAAGAAGACCTTTTCTGCATTCTAGTTTTTCCACTTACCAGTTGACTACTGATAAATACTAGTGGACTTCAGGTTTCTCATTCAAGTCAGTGGTTCAAGCTCATTAGTCACTCCTAGGAAACCCTGCACAGGGTCACTATGGGTCAGAACTGACTCAATGGCACAAACACAAAAATAATAATTAGGATAGTGACGTCATTACTGCTCACCTCATGTGAGGATCATGAGATGAACTGTCATATGATTTGAGATTTGTAAGCTGTAATGGTCTTACAAGCATCCTGGTGTAGCACTGTAGGATAAGCACTGGACTAACCCAAGTATCAGTAGTTAAAACTCACCAGCCACTCCTCAGAAACCCTATACAGGGTTAGTTCTAACCGTGAATTGGAACTAACTCAACAGTTTTAACAACAACAACAACAACAACAGTGATGTTACAAAGTTCAGATATGTTGCCTTGGCGATCTTCTGACAACACCAAAGAAGATTTGAAAGTTTCTAATTGCTCTTCCTTGACATATTTTCTGTTTTTTGTTGATGTCTATACTATTTTTTTTTTTTTTATCAAATAAGATTACATATATCACGTGTGCCTTATGATGTTCTGAGTGCATAGTAGCTACTTAGAAATCACAGGTTCTTGTTTTCCTCTCCCATATGAGTACCCCAGCTGCATTGGTTTTTTAAATGTTTATACAGTATATATAGGACTCTTTCTTTTCAAATAGGCAGTGGCATGTATGTGTGTGCAGGGCACATGCTGAATGACATTCTTATTTTTGTTGTATCCAATATTGTGTACATGGAAGGCATTTTCTTCCTAGCTTAATTTGGTGAAATGATATCAACTGTTCCCAATTGTCTGTCTGAAATTAGCTCCTAGATTAAATAAATTACATATCTTGACTTTGTTTCCTCATTTAATTTAATTTTATAGATATAAAAACAATAGGAATAACAAAATGCTTCCAGTGCCAGTGGTAATTAGAAAACAACCAGAAAGGTAATAAAATGCATTTTACTTTGGACCCATCCTTTCCTCTTCATTCACTTACAAGAAAATAACCCATCTTGAGAGAAAATATAGGATGTGATTTTGTGCCAGAAGTAATTAGCAGGAACAGCTTGATGAGAAACAGAGATAGAAGTATCAATGACAAGCTTCAATAAAGGAAAGGCCAAATGAGGCTTCTATTTTCATAATAGGTATTTACACATTGAATTAACCAAATGATTGAAAAATGACATTCTTCATCCCAAATAGTATGCCATAAACATGTTTTAAGCTGTTCTGACCTTTTAAAATATGTCAAGCTTTTCCAGTTTTCCTAGAGTCTTTACTACAAGGTTTTATGACCAATAATAATTTTCCATTAAATACTACAGTTTCTTGTGTAAATAGAATTTAAAAATGATAGAAAACCAAGAACTCAGGAACCATTTAAAAATTATATCAATACTGCACATTTTGACCTTGATTCTAGAAAGGAGAATAAAGGTGTTTTTATTAATTATTTATTTGTTTGCTTATAATGGTCAAACTTTTATTTGGATTGATGTTAATTTCTTCTATTCTATCTCAAGGCAGCACAGGGTATCTTTTGGAACCTTACATCAGAGTTAACGTCTTTAAAACAAAAAACAAAAAAACAGCCTGTTACTAAAGCACCACAACCTTCTTGATGAATCACAAAGACCTCATTCCCAATGTTTTAACAAGAGTTACTCAAACTGGACATAATGTTTTTTGGGTAGAATAATTTCTGACTTTGGGGGCTGTCCTATGCATTATAGAATATTTATCTACATCACTTGATTTTAGTCACTGTAACACTTTCAAGTTGTGATTATCAAACATACCTTTGTTGTTTGGTGTCATCTCATCAGTTTTTAATTCATAGTGATCCATGTATAAGCACTCCCCAGTCCTGCTCCATCCTCACAATTGTCATGTTTGAGCCAATTAGTCCTGACAATGTGTCAATCCTGCTCCTTGGGAGTCTTCCTCTCTTTTGCTGACCCTCCACTTTGCTAAGCATGAACTGATCCATGAACTGATCCCTTCTCACAATACATGCTAAGTCTGAAAGACAAAATCTCACCATTCTCTCTTCTAAGGAGAATTCAGTTTGCACTTCCTCCAAGACTGAGACAGATTTGTCTGCCCTTCTGGCAGTCCATGGTACTTTGAATGTTCTTCACCAGTATCATATTTCAAATGCATTGATTATTTTGACATCTTCCTTATTCTTTGTCCAACATTCACATGCATATGAGGCTATTGAAAATACCATGGCCTAATTCAGGAGCACCTTAGTTCTCAAAGTGGTATCTTTGCAATTTAACAATTTAAAGAAGTCTTTCACAACAGGCTTGTCGACTGCATAACATTGTTATATTTCTTGACTGCTGCATCCATGTGTACTGATTATGGATCCAAGCAAAATGATGTATTTGATGTCAGTCTTTTCTCTGTTAATCATGACGCTATTTATTGTACCAGATGTGAAGCTTTTTGTTTTCTTTAGATTAAGATGTAATCCATAATGTCTTTTATCTTCATCATATAATCTTATATAGTCTTTTATCTTCATCAGTATTTTAAATCCTGTCACTTCCTGCAAGCAATGTTGTGTTATTTGCATATTGTTGTTATGTGCCTTGGAGTCAGTTCTGATTCATAGCGACCCTACATAGGGTTTCCGAGGCTGTAAATCTGTACGGGAGCAGAAAGCCTCATCTTTCTCCTGTGGAACAGCTGGTAGTTCGAACTGCTGACCTTACGGCTCGCAGCCCAATTCGTAATCACTGCACTATCAGAGCTCCTTAGAGGTTGTTAATGAGTTCTCCAATCCTGATACCTCCTTCTTCCTCATATAACCTGGCTTTTCAATTTTTTGCTCAACATACATATTAAATAAGTATGGCGAAAGGATATAACTTTAATTTTAAACAGTTCCATATCTCCTTGTTCTTTTCTTCTAAGGACTGCCTCTTGGTCTCATGAGCATGTAAGTGTTCTGGAATATCTGTCCTTCACAATGTTATCAATAGTTTCTTATGGTGCACACAGTCAAATGAATTCACATAGTCAATAAAGCACAAATAAATATATTTCGGGTATTCTCTGCTTTCAGTCAATATCCACCTGATATCAGCAATGATATTTCTTGTTCTCTCCTCGTGTGGTACTATAGGATAAGTACTGGACTGCAAACCACAAGGTCAGCAGTTCAAACCCATCAGCTGCTCCTTGGAAACTATATGGGGATAACTATGAATCACTACCACTCAACCACCACTCATCTGTCAGTTTGTTGTACTGTGGTGGCTTGTGAGTTGCTGTGATTCTGAAAGCTATGCCACCAGTATTTTAAATACCAGCAGGGTCACCCATAGTGAATAGGTTTCAGATGAGCTTCCAGA
>NW_006408629.1:10987506-11004687 GCF_000296735.1 Chrysochloris asiatica
GGGTGTGACCTTCCAGAAGTAAATGACTAAGAAGTAGATGACTAAATCTTTCTTCTAAAAAGCCTTTGGGTTAGTAGCTGTGATGTAGTAAATTATTTAATGTCACTTCTAGCTATAGTCTGTAACTCTCATCAGATAATGTTTCTGCCCTACTGACTCTGGATAAGAGAAGGTGGGAGAAGAAACTACAAGGGTGAGTAAAAAATTATCTGTACAACGGCTGTGGTGTTTATTTATTTATTTATTGTTTGTTGTATTTATTTTAATCAATGTTTAGAAAAGACAAATACACCACTTTCAACATAATCTCCTTGCTTTTCAATATACTTTATCCATCTATCTATAGCATGCTTTCACATTCCCTTATTTAAAAATGTTTCAGGCTGAGCTGTGAGCCATGAACGCACTACTGCTTTTACTTCTTCATCAGAGTTGAATCTTTGTCCTGGAAGGTCTGTTTCAGGGGCCCAAACAGGTAAAAATCTGATGGAGCAAGATCACAAGTATAAGGGGATGTTTTAACACTTCAAAATTAAGTATTTGTAGTGTCAACAGTGTGGGCAAAGGTGTGAGGATTTGTATTGTCATGCAAGATCACAACACCTTTAAATACCAGTTTTCTGCATTTAATCTGATATTTAGACTTCAACTCTTCAGCGAGCATCTCACTGTAAAGAATACTGTTGATTGTTAAACATTTTTCCTGCTAGTGTTCCAATACTGACCCTTGATAATCTCAGAAAACTGTAAGCATCAATCTTCCAGGTGATGGTTAACTTTTGAACTTTTTCTTGGTTGGCGATTCAGGATGCTTCTATTCCATACTCTGCCATTTAATCTCAGGCTCGTAGTGAGTAATCCATGTCTTATCACCAGTAACATTTTTTTAAAAGAAACTTTCTTCCTCCCTTAGAGTATCAGTCCTAATTTTATTTGCAGCTGGTCAAATGCTTCTGTTTATGCTCTTCTTTGAGCTGTTTTAGTATCCATCTCAAGCAAACTTCAAAACCCGAGTCTGTTGTGGATTATTTCATAGGTAGAACTATGGCTGATTTGCCACACATTGTCACTTATATATTTGACAGAATCATTTCACATGTTCAATGTTGTCATAAGTTGTGGACATGAATGAGAGTTTTAATATAACCGGAGTGCAGATAAATTTTGACTCAACTGTGGATGATTAAGTTGTGGATGTTAGCAGAATTTACAATTGTAATTGAAAAAAGTTGAAGCTCTAACATGGGTATACAATAGGAGTGGGGCACGTCCAGCTCAAAGGCTATATGTTGTTGCTAAATGCCATTGAGAAGGTTCCGACCCATAATGATCCCGTATATGGTTTCCGAGGAGTGATTGGTGAGTGTGAACCACCAACCTTGTAGTTGAAAGCAACTTTGCAGTCCAGTGCATTAACCCACATCACCATATCAGAACTCCAAGGCCCATATGTTGCTGTTGTTGTTAAGTACTGTTGAATCAGTTCCAACCCATAACAACTCTGTATAGGGCTTCCAAGGAACAGTTAGTGAGCTTGAACTGCCAACATTGTGGTTCAAACCAACTTTTCAGTCCAGCACATTAGCCCATGGCACCACTCCAGGATTTCAAGAGCCAGACCAAATGATTTCTCAGGTCTTATATGGCATTTTATATATATTTTGGAGTCCTGGTGTGGCACTGTTTCAACTGCAAAGTCAGTAGTTTAAGCTCACCAGCTGCTCCTTGGAATCCTTATACAGGGTCGCTATGGGTTGAAATAGACTTGATGGCACTTAACAACAACAATATAGCATTTTTGAAGTTCTGGTGTGGTGCTGTTGATTAATGCGCCACACTGCAAAGCAGTTTGAACTGCAAGGTCAGCGGTTCAAGCTCACCACCAGCAGACCTATGCAGGTTCTCTATGGGTTGGAACTGACTCAACAGCACTTACCAACAACATATGGCATGTATATATATAGTTGAACCTACTCCTTATTTATCTTGATTATATAACTCTGCAATGGAGAAGAGATGGAAGTAAAGGAGAGGTCAGGAGAAGGCAGAGGCTCTGAGTTCTCTGAATGACCCACGTTCTTCCAAATATATTATTGGCTTCACTGTGGATCCATTCAGGCTTTTAACAACAACTTAGTATGACTAGTACAGGTAACATTTAGCATCCAGTATGATACCAGCCATGTAGGAAAGTAGGACACATACAGAAAATGAACAATGCTAAAAGAATAATTTGATTCTTTTACATATTACATTTATTCTGAGTGAATTACACTCTTCCATTCTACTCTATTCAATTAGGTACAGTAGAATGACTTGGCTATGTGTTTTATAGGTCAATAATTAAAGTAGGTCCCTAGGTTACCAAGTATCTTAATCAGGGAGAGGTTAATTTATTCTGAAGAATTAGTTTATGTAATTATGGGGGTTGGCAGTTCCAAAATCTGTATGTCAGGCTATAGGTTGCAAATTTCAGCAGTCTTGTGCCTCAAAATCAGTAGGTCAGGTAGTGGACAAGTAAAAATAATTTTAGCAAGATGTCTATGTACAGTCTAGAGACAGAATCTTTTGTCAGTAATCATCTTTTTTTTGTTTTTAAGGTTTTCAAATGACTGGATGATGCTCACTCACTTTATAAAAGGTAATCTGCTTTACTAAGGCCAAATGATTTGATAATTATGATGCTTGTAACAACAGAACAAACAAATCTGTCTTCGAAGAAATATAGCAAGAGTGATTCTTAGAAGCAAGGATGGTGAGACTTTGTCTCTGGTACTTTGGATATATTATCAGGAGTGACCAGTCCCTGGAAAAGGACAAATCATGCTTGGAAAAGGGGAAGGTCATTGCAAAAGAAGAAGACGCCCAACAAGAAGGACTGACACCATGGCAACAACAGTGGTCTTAAACATAGCTTTAAATGTGAGGATGGCATAGGACTGGGCAATTTCATTCTTTCATGCACAGGTTTGCTGTGAGTCGAAACTGACTCCATGGCACCAAATAAGTTGGAATAAATTTGATGGCAGTGGTTTAACTAATTTTCGATTAGTTAGTGGAGATAATCTTATCTTGTTAACAAAAAATAATACAAGTAAATGCTAACTTGTATTTTACACAACATGGAGACATTGATTCAACATTATTTCAACAATGTTTACTGAGTACTTAGTATTTATGTGTTAAGACTGTACTGTATGCTGAGGATATGATGATTAATGAGATCTGGGTACCCTTCTCAAAAAATTCACTGACTCTAGCATTCTAAGAGGAAGACCTCCAGTGAGATGGATTGGTTAAGTGTCAGCATCAGTGGGCTCAAGCATAACATACATTGCGAGGTTGGCCCAGGACTTGGCAGTGTTTCATTCTGTTGTGCGTAGGATTACTACGAGTTGGTACCAACTCGATGGCACCCAGCAACAAAAACAACAGCCTTCTCGAGAAAGACACAGACTCTAGCCTTTGCTCTAAGACTAAAACCTGACTCGATCAATACTCCTCTACCTCCTATGTGGTTTTCATGGTTCAGATAGCCGAACTACTTAATGTACTCCAGGTGCAAGTTTAAAGAGATAGAGTAGGGAAACTTCTCAGAGGGACAGTTCAAAAACAATGTGAAAACTGTGTCTGACTTCCTCTAAGCTTCACAAGAGGAAACAAGACTCAAACTCATCAGCCCAAGGTAAATTCCTACAAGCAGCGTTCAGTCATGCTTCCATCCTATCACATCTGTACTCTATTCTGACAACAACCATCCCTCCCACAGCACTCTGTTTCCCATTTGGGTTCCGTAAGCCATTGCAACTGACATACAGAACTTAAAGACAATACTCATGGTTATGGGGCTTATTAGGGAAGTGAACATGGTACAATTAATGATCAGAAATAACTCATGATACAGTACCTCTTCTCTGCTGTACTCCAGGTATGCCTTACTCTTATCTTCAACTTCTCAGCTATGAGGCCCCTTGGCTTGGGCAAATGTAACAAAGCTCTTTTAACCAGTCTGTAAATGCCCAAAGGACATATTCTGCAATCCAGCTTCCTGCACATAGGAACTCTACTTGGTCAACGAGCCTCTCCACGCCACTGCCTCTCCTGCCACCTCTGCTGTTGCCGTTTTTCCAGATAGAGATCTATGCTCTGCTCATGCTCTTCTTTCTTCATGATCCTGGGTGTGTCTGTTACTGCTTCTGAGATGGAAGATACATCTTTTTATACCTAGCAGAATTGCAAAACTAACCAATACTGATGGTTGTTATTGTTATGTGCCATGGAGTTGGTTCCGACTCATAGCGACCTTGTGCAGAGTTTCCAAGGCTGTAAATCTTTACAGGAACAGAAAGGTTCATCTTTCTCCCACAGAACAGCTTGTAGTTTCGAACTGCTGACCGTAAGATTTAGTAACCACTACGCTACTCCTCTATACCCTATTTGCATGGTTTCCTGTTGTGACACTGTGGGCTAATACATTGGACTGCAAAGTCAGTTTGAACTGCAAGATCAAGATCACCAACCTCTCCTCAGAAACCCTATAGAGGGTCACTATGGGTCGGGACCGACTTGAGGGCACTGAAGAAGAAGAAGAAGAAGAAGAAGGACTTTGGATAAAAAAGCTATATCAAGTAAATTCAAGGTATCACAAATGGTCCCATAGAGGCCAAAGAGACCCTTTTTCCTTGTGAGATATATTCAGATACTCTGACCCCATTGGCTTTGAATGTAGTCTAGGTTCATGCTTGGGAATGTTCCCTTAAAAATTAGTTAAGAATGTGTTAAACTATAATTAAATATAGAAGATAAGACAAATTAAGAATATGTCTATGTAAACTATAAAAGAAGCCCATAGCTGTTGAGTCAGTTCTTAGGTTAGGTCAACTTACAGCAGCCCTATAGGACAAGGTAGACTTGCCCTATAGGCAGGGGCATCACTAAGGCTGGTGCCACACAGTGTGATAATTCATGGTGTCACTCTGTTCACCCCCATGAAACTCTGACAGTGCTAAATACAACTGTAAAATTCTTAAATGTAATATTTCCTAGATTACATGAGTACTAAGGAACCCTGATGGCGTTGTAGGGTAATTGCGGGACTGCTTGCTGTGGGTTAATGCTTCAGACAGCAAAGTCATTTGAACTGCAAGATTGGTGGTTCAAGTTCGCCAGCTGCTCCTTGGAAACCTTATACAAGGCCACTCTGGGTCAGGATTGACTCGATGACACTTAACAACAATAACAACAACAACAGCACCAAAATTGCTTTGTACAATCTTTCCATATTGAATTGCAATTACATTACTAGTAATTGAACAAAATCCTTTAAAAATGTTTTTTTCTTTCTTTACCTTTAATTGCTACTACAGTCTCAAAAAATATTATTGATGTAGGTTTATCAATACTATTTACCACTAAACTATGGCTAAAACACCAGAAAATTAGAAAATATCAGCAGCTATAAAAACAATGTCAGCAATGAGAACAGCATTTACTTGTATCATGTGCAGACAAAACCACATGATTTGAAGCATCACTGTAATTGGGTAATAACACAATAAGCACTGGTCTGTGAACCACAAGATCAGCTGTTTGATCCCACTAGCTCCTTGCTGGGAGAAAGATGAAACTTTCCTGCCCTGGCAAAAGATTTAAAGTCTCAGAAATCCTATACTGGGTTACAACGAGTTGAAACTGACTCCACAGCACTTAACAAGTAACAACAGATCTGACCAGAGCAAATTTTTGTTGTTGTTAAGTGCCGTTGAGTCAGTTCCAACTCATAGCCATTCTGCATAAGGTGTTTGAGGAGCAGTTTGTGGGTTTGCACAGCTGATCTTGTGGTTAGCAGTCCAGGGCTTATCCTACAGCACTACTAGAAAGTTCAAATATAAATTAGCCTAGAGTGTTAGATTTGTAAGTATGTTGATAAACATAACTGAGCTAATGAAATATGTTTTTGTTGTTACAGCTAACTTCAGGGATTAAAAAAAAAAAAAGATTCCTGCTAAAACATTTCACAATTTTATAGACAGTCATTTTTCTATCATCCCCTCTGAGAGTGTCACCTGATGTGGTCAGCATCCCTTGCATTGCACTAGTGACAAGACTGCCCAAAGAGTTTCCATGGCCATAAATTTTTATGGAATCTGTCACATTTTTTTCCCATGGAGTGACATGTAGATTCAAACCACCAACTTTTCATTTAGCAACTAAATACTTTACTCTTGCACCGCCAGGGTTTCCCAAAACACATGCACATATACCACATAGCATAACTGAATTTCTGATTTATAGGAAAGGGATAGTTTATAAAGTATTTGGTAGGAGATTTGCTCAGTTTGCAAAGGATGACCACATTCCTATAGTAATGAGAAAAGAATTGGGCCTTGATGTCTAAGTGGCAAAGAGTGGGGCTGGAACACTAATAGCTACCCTTATTAGCTTCTGAAATAAATCTCTAAACTTTCTACATATCAAGCAACAGTGAGCTGAGTTGGTCAAAGGTCATTGACAAAGCAGACGCCTGGATTTCTATTTAATGACACAAAATAGCTGCTTGATTAAATTTCACATAATAATGCAACCACCACACAACAAAAGGCCCCGAATCTATTGAGTGAAAGAACAACAACAACAAAATACTGGATGATTATTGTGGTCTTTAAAAACAATAGTCAGTGAGAACAACTAACCACAGGTGCACTCAATTGCTCTGCTTTTGTGAGGGTTCATTTTATTTTGTAAAATTTTGCATTCTTAAGTTTCTTAAATAAGATGTTGGAAAGAAAAAAATGTGGAGGTGTTTGATCCCATGATCCCAGTGTACTCTGGAATCATTGGCAAAGGAAGGCAACCAGTGTTTTTTTCCAGAGTAACTTTTAATTCAGCACAAAGTGAACATTTGATGATGATCACAAGTTTTAATCATTGAGTAAAAAGGTTGTGGGGTTTTTTTCTGCTCTGTGTGTATACTAAATCTCCCAGTTTAGATTTTTGCCATTAGAAATGCAGCACAGACCACAACTTCCACTGCCTTTTCCTCTCAGTTATTTAAACAATGAGATAAAAATGCAGTGTTAAAAGACTGGAATCAGTCACTTATATTTTGTTGCCAGTAACTTTCTACTGGAATGCTTTTTACCTTCCCTACCCATTCCTCTGTGCTCCATGGCCACCTGGTGGAGCTTCTTGTGGGCCAAGTCCATCTCAGTAGTTATACAGAACTGGTCTGAATTTTTTACCCCTAATACACTTTCAGGGTCGCTATGGGTCAGAACCGACTCGATGGCACTTAACAACAACAACAACAACAATACATAGCAACCAACAACTCTGTGATTTTTTAACCTGTGTTGGTTTATAATATTAACTCCTGGTGTGTCATTGTAGGATCAGCACTGGACTGACTACAAACTACAAGGTTGGAAGTTCAAACCTGCCAGCTGCTCTTTGGAAACCCTGTACAAGGCTTCCATTCCATTTCATTTTTGACAACTTCCAGATTCATGTTTACTACATTCTTTGATCTGATTACTAATGGATGTTTACAGCTGTTTCTCTTCATTTTGAGTTGTAACCCATCAGCAAATGAAGGTCCCAAGGACTTTATTCCCATGGGCTTTACTCCATTCACATCAACATGGTCAACTGTCTATCAGTTTGTCTTAACTGTTGTGCTTGTGAGCTGCTGTGATTCTGGAAGCTATGCCATGGATATTTTAAACACCAGCAGGGTCACCCAAGGAGATAAAGACTGACTAGGAAGCAGGAGAGATGAAACACTTCTGAATATTTAGTCACTGTAAACCTTATGAGTAGCTGAGAAACACTGTCACATAGAGTGCTGGAAAATGAGATCCTCAGGTTGGATGGCACTCAAAATGTGACTGGGGAAGAGCTGCCTCTTTGAAGTAGAGAAATCAGTTTGAATTCAAAGTAATCCTTTGCAGAAGAGAATGAAATACTGCCACATCCTGAGCCTCAGTTATTAATGTTTGAATCCATTGTTGCTGCCACTGTATAAGTCCATTTCATTGGGGTTTTCGTCTTTTTTCACTGATCACCCATTTTACTTAGCATGGTGCCCTTTTCCAGGGATTGGTCCCTTTTGATTGTATGTCCTAAGCATGAGAGATGAAATGTTGCCATTCTGCCTTCTAAGGGACATTCTGACTGTTCTTCCAACACAAACTTGTTTGTTCATCTAACAGTTCAAGGTACTTTTCATATTTTTCTCCAACATCATAACATATTTCCATCAATTCTTCTACAGTCTTCCTTTTTCATTATTCAACTTTCTCATGCATATTAGGCAATTGAAAATGCTGTTCTTTTATTCAAGTACACCTTTGTACTTTGACATCTTGCTTCTGAGTACTTTGAAAACATTTTATGCAGCAGATTTGCCTAATGAATTACTTTGTTTGCTTTCTGTGGATCCAAGCAAAATAAGGCAGTGTTGATGTTTTAAAAAGAGATTTAATTCAACATTTTTAAATGAAGATGAGAAAAAAAACCCATGAGTTGAAAGCTTCAGGTTAAAAATTAAGTAGAATTTATTCATTGATTTTACCATGGATATCATTTAAATATGCAACTCACACAAATGACTTCTGCTGGTGGACTACATATAAACTGGCTGCTTTTCTGGTACTCCTGGGCACAATCATGGGAGATAATTAATAGATTTAAAAGCTAGTTAGAATCTTGTTTAATAAACTACTAAATGTCCACTCATACTAAGCAGACTGTGTTTCTGGGTAGCTGGAAAGTTAAGCAGATTTTTGTCTTCTTGCCAAGCTTTTAATGATACCCACCAAGCCTACAGACAGATTCTAATATATTAGGCCTGCTCTGGAGGTGTAACCTGTGGACCTGCAGAGATAAGTGTAAGTGTGCAGTCTCCAAATGGTAGGTAAAAACTAAACTTAGTAAAATGCTTTAGGTGGCTTAATTTGGCAGATACAAAGGAGACACACACCAAAAAACTGTGTTTTTATAAACTGGCAGGAGGCCTTAAAAAAACAAAGTAGAAACCACATCTGATTTCCTAGCTTCACAAGGGTTGAAAGATTATCAAACTCAAAATCAGCCCCAAACAGATTCCTATGAAGGAGAGGTCAGACATACTTCTACCCTACAACTTTCTTTACCTTATTTTGACACCAACCATTCCTCCCATAAAGGAGCTCTGGTAGCGTAGTGGTTACAAATCGGGCTGTGAACCTTAAGGTCAGCGGTTCGAAACTACCAGCCGCTCCGTGGGAGAAAGATGAGGCTTTCTACTCTCGTAAAGATTTACACCCTTGGAAACCCTGTACAGGGTCTCTATGGGTCGGAACCGACTTGATGGCACTTAACAACAACAACAACAATTCCTCCCATAACATCCTCTGCTTCACATCTGGGTTTGACAACCTATTGCCATGGCTACACAGATCTCAACCATACTCTCAATTATGAAATTTATTAAGGCAGTGAACAGGGTAAAATTCAGGATCAGAAAAGCTCAGAATGTAGCAGTTCTCCACTTAGGAATGCCTCACTCTTGTCTTTGGCCTTTTAGCCATGTGGTCCCTTGGCCTCTGCCCTGCTTAGGCAAGTGTTACACAGCAATTTTAGCCAGTCTGTGAATGCCCAAAAAGTACATTCTTCAAGCCACTCACCTGCCTGTAGACACTCAGCTTTACTCTGTCCTCTGTCCATGGGCCTACAGTCTGAACCTGCTCTGTCTCTCCTTGCCACTACCTTTGTAGTTGCCTCTGCAGTTGCTGCTTCTCTAGATAGGGATCTCACATGTCACTCATCATCTTCCTTCTTGATGGTCCTGGGATCTCCAGTATCTGTTTCTGAGGTTGCTCCTTTTTAAGCTAGCTGGAGGACAAAACTAAGCAACCCCAGTCTTAAAATTTTATAGACCTTATTTGAATAGTCCTGCCCAAACACTTAAGGAGCTCTGGTAGCATAGTGTTTATGAATCAGGCTGGAACTGCAAGGTCAGCAGTTCAAAACTACCAGCTGTTCCGTGGGAGAAAGATGAGATTTTCTGCTCCTGTAAAGATTTATAGCCTAGAAACCCTGTACAAGGTCGCTATGGGTCAGAACTGACTCCATGGCATTTAACCACCACCACCGCTCAATCACTTGGACTCCTGGTGTGGTGCTGTAAGATCATCCATCACCAGACTGTGAACCACAAGGGCAGTAGATCAAATTCACTAGCTGCTCCTCGGAAATCCTATATAGGGTTGCTATGAGTAGGAACAGACTTGATGGCACGTAACAACAACAATATCCCAATCAATTGGTTAGATTTAAGAAGACTTTCAAGTAAATTCAAGGCAAATTTTTTTTCTGAGAAAGGTTGGCTTTTACAATGTGACCCTGTGAGAATTGTACATGGATGTACTGGCATGCTATTTTGGAGGTTAAAGTTACATTCTCGATTGAGGACTTTAGTTTTCTGGATTTTTGTTAAAGAGAAAATGGGGACTTTAGAACTCAGAGGCATATCTCTGAGTGAGCCAATTCCAAGTATCTTCTATTTATCCTTTGCTGCAGAAAATCCTGAAAGGTGATAGTAGAAGAGGAGAAAAATAGTCTTTTGCAATAATTTGAAATACATTTTTGGGAAGGCATATGAGTCATGGACTTCTGGTGTGGTGCTATTGGGAAGAGCATTGGACAGTGAACCACAAAGCTGGCAGTTCAAACCTACCAGCTGCTCCTCAGAAACTCTGTACAGGGTTGCTATGCGTAAGGATCTACTTGATGGCACTAAACAACAAACGACTTATACTGACACACTTCCTGGGAATTCTGTATTTTAAACTAAGGAAACTATGTGATCTGTTTGGATTGTTTTATATTGTCAGCATGGTGCAGAAAGATGGTGGTTATTTAGAAGGAAGGGCTAGAACTGGGGTGATACTAAAGGTCTTTTAGGAGCTTTCACTTTCTCATTCATTTATTCAAGAAGTGTTTATTGAACATGACCTAGGCAACAGACTTTGAGAGTAATGCATTTTGCAAAGGGTCTGTCCTTGGGCTCTGGTGTTTTGGTGATGGGGGGAATGCATATAGAAAAATTAACAGTCCATGATGATAGAGTATGCTAAGGAATAGAAGAGTAATAAATTTAGGGTGTGCCTTAAGATATAGAAAATCCGTGAAGGCTTCTCTGAGACGTTTGCTTCTAAATTTGATTAAAAGATAAATATAACATCAGGTATATGGAAGAGGGTATTGTTGTTGTTGTTGTTAAGTACCATCAAGTCAGTTCCAACTCATAGAAACCTTGTATGTGGTTTTCAAGGAGTGGCTGGTGTATTTGAATATGCTGAGTTTGGGAGAAAACAAAATCTGTTGTGTTTAAGAAACTATAAGTAGTAAATAGATGTGAACCCTGGAGGTTGTTTGGAGAGAGTACAAGGAGCAAAGAGGCATAAGAATATAAATGGTAGGTCAGATAAGGTTCCATATGTCATTTTAAAGATTGTAAATTTTATCTTCCTTACAGAAAGTTGGTAAAATCATCCTGGTTGCAGTTGGAAAGTTTTTGTTTTTTTTTGTTAGCAGAGGTGACTCTGCATATAAGAAGACCAGTTAAGAGGCAATATATTGTAAAGTTAGTGATGATAGTAGCCTCAGCTGAAATAAGATCATGTTGACAGGGAAATTAATTTCAGAAGTAATGAGCAAGTATTTCTTTCACTCATGGGGATTATTACTTTCAGTCCCAGATTTCTGTAGGACCTGCCACCAAGACAGATTCTGCTATCCATATGAACTCACCAATCCTAGGTATTCCCAGCTATGCAGTGAACTAGTTAGAAGATTGGTCAAGCAGTGAATGAGATCCTTCTCTCATTCTTTAGGAATATGGGAATTGAGGCACTAAATTACTTGTCCAGTTAACATCGGGAAATGGATCTGAAAGATCATTTGTTGCAGTTATTAAGTGCTACCGAGTTCTAACTCATAGTGACACTGCATACAAGTGAACAAAATACTGCCCAGTCTGTACCATTGCTACAATTGTCATGTTATTAAATTACTAAAGGTAATGATATCTCTTTAAACATAACCGTTTTACACTTGAACTAGTTAGATTGTGCTTACATTCCTTGACCACTTAGAATTTTTTTTCAGTAGTTAGTTATCATTTTCCGTTTCTTGCCCTGTCCCTCAATATTATTTTGGGGGCCTCTGGGTGGTGTAAATGGTTCAGGTATCAACTGATTACAGAAAGGTTGGAGGTTAGAGTTTACACAAAGAAGATATACCTTTTAAAACAAAACAAAACAACTATTTATTGTGAATTAGATGAAGATTTACAAAACAAATTATCAATTTTATATTCAGTAATTCATACACGTTTTATTTCATCTCAACTTCTCTGTATTTTCTTTCTAGTCTTCCTTCTGTCCAAACCTTTCTGAACTTTGTCTTTGTGTATGCTGCCCTTTTGCTCTCAGGTGGATTATTCTAAGGTTTGTGCAGCTCACTAGTGGTATTGCTCCCCTTATAGCTTTATCTATTGTTTGACTGAAAATTGAGCCACAGGAGTGAGTTCAGTTTCAGACTTGAAGGGTGACTAAGGGACATACTTTTGGAAATTCCACCAGTCTCTATCCAACCAATGTTGTTATTAAGTGTCATTGAGTCAGTTTCTACCCATAGTAACCCTATATATGTTTTCTAAGGAGGAGCGGGTGAGCTTGAACCACCAACCTTGTGGTTGAAACCAACCTAGAAGTCTAGTGCATTAACCCACATTGCCACACCAACCAATAAGTGCAGTATTTTTCTATAGTTTTGAGTTTTGTTCCACATCTATCCATAGGCAACTTGAGAGCTATACTGATGTTCTCCTGAAAAGCTACCCAGGTGAAACCGTGTGGAGTACAATTCTGCCTTAGCACACATGGGATTACTATGAGTCAGAATAGGTACTGATATTGTTGTTAAATGATGTCAAGCTGATTTTGACTTAGTGACTGTGTACAGGGTTTCCAAGGTTTGAGCTGCTGACATTGTGGTTAGCAGTCCAGTGCTTTATTATACAGCCTAGCCACACCAGTACCACATAATTCAGAATTCATATGAGTTTAAATGAGTAATACAATGAATCATTTTGAAGCATCTGAGCCCTTAATTCTATCTCCTTGTTTACATCTCTCTCAGTATAAACATTTGAAAAAGAGGAAGTAGAATGTACAAGAATCATAGATTCAGGGGACTTCTCGTTTGGAGACAGGAGAAGCAGAGACAGGCAGGGGAGGTTCCTCATGGAAGTGGGAAAAACACAGAGAAGGCACTTTGCCAGTACAGTTCCATTGTTTAGATCTAATATAAAGTGAGAGCCACCCACCAGTGTAGAAATATGACTGTGGTGGGAATACATGGTAATTTCTGAATCGATTGGGACACGGCCTGTGGGCCCCTCAGTCTGGGCTGAGATCAGAAAGCGGGGCCACAGCTAGGATGATACAGTACTAAAAGCATGGAGCAGTGCCTGGAAAAAGAGATGTGATAGCTTTTATCACATTTCTTTCCTCCTTTCCCTTGTCATGCCCTCTCTGTCCAGCCTGACCACCTTCAGGCAGCTGGGAACACACCCCCAGATGGTCCTATGTTGTGCCTACAGGGTACAATTTTCCCATGATGCAAAGAGGAAATCCCTGAATGCCCCAGTGGTCCAACCACTCTGGAAAATATTGTGGCACTTCCTCAGAAAGTTGGAAATAGAAATACCTTATGATCCAGCAATCCCTTTATTTGGTTTTTATCCACAAGAAATACAAGCCATAACACGAGTAGATAGATGTGCACCAATGTTCATACCAGCATTATGTACAATATAAAAAAAAAAAATGGAGACAGCCTAAGTGCCCATCAATGGAAGAAAGGATAAACAAACTTTGGTACATGCACGCAATGGAATATTATGCTACCTTGAAGAATAACACAGAAGCTACAAGCCACTGTATAATATGTATGAACCTTGAGGACATTATGCTGAGTGAAATTAGTCAGTCACAAAAGGAAGAATATTGCATAGGACCATTATTGTAAAAGCTTAAAAAAAAAAAAGCACCTACACTAAAAGGGGGGAAAATTCTTTGTTGGTTGCTGGGGTGTAGGGAGTTGATGGGGGGGGCGGGATGGAGCACAGGGTAGGGAATAGACACAGGATAGTTTGGGTGCAAAGATGGGGCATACACTAGAAAAGGGAGGAGAATGTAAAAATAAGGCAGATGGGAGAACATTTAGGCAGATTTGCATGGGCTAAGTAGAACAGAGGTAAATAGTGATATATGTTCAACCTTGGAACAACAGGGCTCTGGGATACAGGGATTGAGGCATAGTTTGAATGGGTAAAAGAGGGGAAATAATGTTAAGATGATTGTCTGTCTTTTGAATGTTGGTTACCCTTACCTATTATTATAAAATAGACACTTGAGGGAGACAGAAAGGAATAGCCAGAAACATCACCATAGAAAGCTTGTAGGTCCATTGTCAACCTATTACTGGTTGGAAAACCTAAAATGAGGCAAGAACATGCCCAGTGATGGAGGCTTCCTGCAGAGACCTTACATTGCATAAGACCATAGGTGGAATCCTGATCATCATCCAGAATCTTCTGTGGTGGGAAATTTCCACTTGAAAGGACAAGCAGAGCAGCTTGAAGCTGCTAGAAGAACAGAAGATACTTTTTGAAAGAAAGACCAGCAGGAAAAAATCAAAGACAATAACATCAGTCTGAGTGACTACTGCAAGAACAAGCAAGTTGTTTGCCAGGGGAGCCATCAAGGCAAGTGGTTGGGTTCCCTCAGGGCAAACCCCCTTCCAAGACTGAGACTCAAGGGGAATACATGAGCAGGCATGTAACCTTGCTAGTGACCATGCTTGTCTACCGATAAGGGGTAGGGGAGGAAAAACAGCAAAGAATTTGTGAGCTAAGTCCAACCACATTTAATAGACTCCTGTCAAGCTGGATTGAAACCAGATTGGCCAGCAGTACAGTGAGACCTGGGAACTCCTGAGCCCAGGGACAGGGGCAAGGCCACAGTGGACTAGAGCAGAGAGTGAAGTGTCCAGCTCATATAAATTGAGGGGAGATGCACAAGAACGCCCATACTTGTAGATAGTACCCACTGGACCTGGCTTTAATAACTAGATGATCAGAACTCAACTAGAAGAAGAAAGAAGAAGAAAAAAAAAAGTAATCCACTACCATTTGATGAACTTGACCTATACTTATGGATGTAGTAGCTGAAAAGAGGGAACAAATCTACAGTGAGGATCATTTTCAACCCCTCAGTACACAGGGTTGACAGGGATGGACAACTTAGACATTGGCTACCCAATATGGGGGTACTACAAAGGCAAGAAGTGACTGGCTTACAGGCTTTCAAGAGGGAGCCTAGTGTCAGAGGGTGTGGGGGAAGGTAGAATCTCCAGTGAATGGTTGGAAACCTATCTCGATGGAGCTGATGAAAAGAAATAGGTATAGACTCTTATGGTTCAATAGTGAATAACTGCTATCAGGACTGACTGCGTGTATTGGAAATGTAAAGGTAGATGTTTTGTAACAAAAGGAGGGGAGTGGTTGAACTTTTAGTCCAGGAGTGGAGGACCCTGGGACCAGCAAGGGAGAAGAGTGGAGTTTGGGACCCTATCCAGAGAAGCAGTGATGCCAGAGATGGAGGCAGAGATGATGACATGGAGAGATGGAGAAGCTGGGGACTCTGGAGTCAGGGAGGGAGAGGGGCTGCGTGCTGGTGATAAAGGGGTAGGCTTGTGTGGTGTACCCTTTGGTTATTTGAATGGTTATGTATTCCTGAGTGCTGCAGTGTACTTAAAACAAAAAAACCCAGAAAAATAGATTCAGTAGTTCAGGTATCTGGGTTTCAGCCAAATGGTGTATTGGCTATCAGGATATCTTTATTGCCACTTACAAAAAGGTTATATGACTGACCGAAGCAGACCCACCTGCCTGTCAGAAGCTTTGGGGCTGGATACGTTGATGTGCTGTCATTAAAAACCAATCATATAAAAACTGGTTATATTATCCTAGGAGATGTGAATGCTGCTTTGACTGTAGAATGGACTGTGAGAAATGATTTTGCCATTTGACAGTAAGAGGAAACATATGAAGGCTGCTCTTATTTAATGTTCAAACTCCAGTCTTGGAACAGATAGGCTCCTACAATTTGAAGACTCTGAAGCTAGCAAATGGAACTGAAAGCATCTTAGAGCTTCTGTTGACACCACATGGTCATAAACCCTTCAGATTCTGCAAAGAGGTTGTAAAGCAAATTGCTCCTTCACAAGTAAACCAATTAAAGGGAGACAGAGCTTAGACATCTTGGAGCCTAATGAGAGCATTTCAGGGAAATGATGCTCTTTTTCTAGAACAAATGATAAATTTTTGTTATGTGTGAGAAACAGAATCACTCACAGAAATAATGTCAAGAGGATAGTATAGGAACGATGCTCCTCTATTTGAGCTAGGAATCAGGAGATTTGCAATTTCTAAGGTGCTTGACTACTAATTGAAAGTTTGGAGGTTGGAGTCCATCTTGTCATGCCTTGGAAGAAAATTCTGAAGATCTATTTCTGAAAAATAAGCCTTGGAGAATCCTGTGGATTACAGTTACATTCTGAAATTTATGGGATTTTCATAAATCAGAATCACTAGTTGACAGTTAAGCCCTGGTGTTGCATTGTAGAATAAGCACTGGACTGCTAACCACAAGGTAGGCAGTTCAAATCCACCAACTGCTCCTTGGAAACCCTATACAGGGGTTGCTATGAGTCAGAATCTACTGGACAGAACCTTAACAACAACAACTTAATCTGTCATTAACTAGATGACTTTTGGCAAGTAACCTAACAAGTCTGTGCCCTTTCTTATTTGCAAAGAAAAAAGTTTTTTTTTTTTCTTAATAGACATTTATTGAGAGGTTAGAAGGCGTAAACTCAGATATCTGTGACGTTGCTGACCTTGCTTTCCCTGTGTGGTCCTGGAAATGGCCGAGACTGTATTTGAAACGGAATTAGATGAGGAAAGTCTGATTATCACATTGGTTCCAGTAAAAGAGGAACCTTACCAAGAGCAGGAAATAGAGCCAAGTGTTCCTTCAACTGCAGAGGTCAAACAGAAGAAGTCTAGGA
>NW_006408629.1:11005685-11008138 GCF_000296735.1 Chrysochloris asiatica
AATTCTACTATGGGAAACTATATCTGTAAATATTTTAATATTAAGTATTTGCCTACATAGACTACACATTGTTTTTACTCCCTTTAAAATACATACAATATTCAAAAGGTACATGGGGTAGAGAGTAAAATATTGCTCATAAAATTGATAAGTTTTGTTTTGTTCAAATATATTGTGTGTGTACTTGTATAATAAAATTCCTTTAAGAAAAAAAAAATAGACATTTATTGAGTAAATATTATTATCCAGTTAGTTTCACTTTTGTTATCTTATTTCACTCTCACAAGAATCCCATGAGAAAACTATTGTTATTCATTTATACTAATAAAGAATCTGTAATTCAGAAGGTCTAATTAACTTGTCTGAGGTAATATTGTTGGAAAGTGGCAAAGTCAGGATGGAATCCTAACCTTTGAAGTCTAGTATTACTCCTACAGCAATAAGTTGCATTCTTATGGTTCAATTGAATTTATTAATGTATGTAACCACATTGATCGGTATATGTTATTTCATTAGAATTATTGCCTAATTTCCTGTATGTTTGTTTGTTTTCCCAATTAAATTATAAAATCTTCAAAGGCAAATATCATAGTGTTTTTGTCTTTATATACCTGTATTCTCACCCCCATAATATAGTGTACTGCTCATTCAATTATTTTTCTTCATTCATTTACTTTTCATTGATTCCTCATTTAGCAAAATATTGATTAAGTACCTATTATGTAGAAGACACTTTTCTAGATGCTAAGAATATATCAGTGAGCAAAATAGATGATATCCCTGACCTAAAACACCTATGTTCCACTAGAAAGAGAAGCAAATCCATAATAAATGGTGCAAATTATGAAATATATTAAGAGGTGATAAGTGTAATAAAATAGAGATTACAGGGACTGAAAATGTGGAAGAAAGGTTAGTTTACAATTTTAAACATGACCATTATGGTAATCTTCATTGACATTTATGTATTTGTTACCTAAACTCACTTGGGATTGTTCTCTAACAACTGTAAGACTTGACTTTACTTTTATACAAATAAGAGATGACAACAGGCTATGGCCTTAACCCCAAATTTACTGACACACACTCTTTTCCCAACTGAAAATTTAGATCAATATCTTCCGTATTTCCATACAGAAATACCAGGGTATAATTATACATCGCCAAAGTATAACTTGAATTTATGTCATGTACTCTAATGCTGACAGCTCACTAGGACACAGGGATTAAGGTAATGCTAACCTTAGCTAGAAAAACATGAGTCTATGAGCCTCACAGATGTATAATCAATAGTGAGATAACTGGCTACAGGGGATTTTACACATCAGTCAGCTAAATCAGAACCCTAAAGGGCAAATGCTGCTCTGAAGAACATTAGCCAGATTTGTAGTGCTGATTCAAGGAGTTTGGGTCCATAAACCAATGCATACATTATAAAGAGACATCGGATGACAATTTTTCATTGGTGACAGTCATAAACCTGTTTCAGTCTGGTTTCCTAGTTGATATTCATGGAAAAATGTTGGATTGGCTGGGCTGTCATCAGAGATGATTTTGTTTCTATTTTATGCTTTTGTTGTATTTTTGTTAACATCAGTATATAACGCTTATCTTCTTAGACTCTATCATTCCTCTACTTTCTCCTTATTCTTTTCGTTTCCTTTTTTTTTTTCTCTGTAAATTTTTAAGTTCTTTTTCGGGCTTTTCTGTTCTTTAGTTTTATCACTATTACTCCTTTCTTAAATATTCATTGCCAATCTAGAATGTTCTGGACCTTCACTTATGAAATCTATTGTGTACATGAGAGTCAGACATTAAACTAGTAAATTCACAAATAAACTTGTGCTGACAAATTGGTAAATTTTATAATGAAAAAAGTTCAAGCCTTAAGAGAGTAACAAGGGGAACTGTCTTACACTTAGTGGTAGGAGAAGACCTCCCTGAAAAAGAAAACAAAATAAAGCATTATGATAAGACTTTAAGAAAGGAAAGGAGCTCTTAAGATAATGGCAAAGGTGGAGTTTTCTAGAGAAAGAAAACTTTATGAAGAAAGTCCTTCAGAATGACAAGTGCTTGGTGAATGAATAGCTTGTCCAAAGGCTAGTGTGGCTTGGGCACAGTGTGGAAAGAAAAGCTTGACAATAGAGAGATTGGACCTTACAAGTTCCTTTCCTTTGTTTTCTGTCCATTCCTTGTATCCATTAGTTTGGACATAAATGTAGAATTTATCTGATGGTATATTTGGGTCTTTTATAGGTTTCTGTTGTTGACAGAGCAATACATACCAAAAGCTGTGGGATTTGGTCTTCATCAATAGTTATTTTTAAGTCCTCTTCACTTTCAGCAGTAAGGTCGTAGCATCTGCATATCGCAAGTTTTTATTGAGTCTTCTTCAATCCTGATACCATGTTTTTCTTCTTATAATTCAGCTTCTCGGATTATTTGTTCAGCAT
>NW_006408629.1:11009363-11010711 GCF_000296735.1 Chrysochloris asiatica
ATGGCACCTGACAACAACAACAAGAACAACATTCAAACAACTGCCTTTTGTTCTATGTACAAGTTCCTCATGAGCACAATTAAGTGTTACAGAATACTCATACTTCACAGTGCTATCCATAGCCTGTCATGATCCAAACAATCAAGTCTTTGTGTAGTCAATGAAGCACAGGTAAGCATCTTTCTGGTATTCTCTGCTTTCAGCCAAGATCCATCTGATGGCAGTAATTACATCCCTCATTCCATGTCCTCTGAAACCAACTTGAACCTTTGAAAATTCTCAGCCAATGTATGGTTTATATCCATGTTTGTATTACCTTTAGTAAAACTGTACCTTTATGGGATATCAATTATATTGTCTGATGATTTCCACACTCTGTTGGGTCAACTCTTTTGGAAAGGTCATAAATATGGATCTCTTCCAGCAAGTTGGCCAGATAGTTGTCTTCCGAATTTCTAGGCATAGATGAGTGAGTGCCTCCAGTGCCGCATCATTTTGCTGAAAGATTTCAATGTATGTTCCATCAATTCCCAGTGCCTTGTTCTTTACCAATGCCTTAAAGGCACCTTGGACTTCTTCCTTCAGGATCATTGGCTCTTGATCATATGCTATCTCTTGAAATGGTTGAACATCTACCATTTCTATTTGTGACAATGACTCTGTGTATTCCTTCCATCTTCTTTTGATGCTTCTTGCATCATTCAATGATTTGCCCAGAGAATCCTTCAATACCACAACTCGAGGCTTGATTTTTTTTTTTCTTGAGTTCCTTCAGCTTGAGAAATGCTGACCATGTTCACCCCCTTTTGGTTTTCCAACTTCAGGTCTTTGTACCTTTTGTTATAATATTTGACTTCATTTTCTTGAACCGACCTTTGAAATTTTATGTTCAGCGCTTTTACCTCCTCACTTCTTCCATTTGCTTTAGTATTTCTACTCCAGAGAGCAAATTTCAGAGTCTCTTCTGACATCCATTTTGGGCTTTTCCTTCCTTCTTGTCTTCTTAGTGAACTTTCGCTTTCTACCTATATGATGTTCTTGATGTCATCCCACAAATCTTCTGGTCTTCAGTCTTTATTGTCTAATGCATCAAATCTGTTCTTCAAATGATCTCTAAATTCAGGTGGAATATATTCAAGGTTATATTTTGGCTTTTGTGGACTTTTTTCATTTTCTTCAGCTTTAGCCTGAATTTGCAGATGAAAAATGATGGTGTGTTCCACAATCTGCCCCTGGCCTTGTTTTGGCTGATGATGTGGAGCTTTTCTATCATGTCTCTCAACAGATGTAGTTAATTTGATTTCTATGTATTCCATCTGGTGAGGACAATGTGGATAGTTATCTTTCA
>NW_006408629.1:11011751-11013631 GCF_000296735.1 Chrysochloris asiatica
TTGCAGTTCTACTCTGCAGAACATGGGGACACTTTCAGTTGGAATTTACTCAACAGGTACCTGGCTTGCTTTTATAACCCACCCACCCAAGTTGATTTCAACTCAGTGGCCCTGTAAGAAAAACTAGAACTGTATCTTATAATTTCCTAGACTGTAAATCGTTACATGAGCTGATAGCCTAATCCTTCTCCTGTATTGGATTTGAACCACTGACCTTGTATTACAGTAGCCCGGTGCTTAATCTGCTGCACTACCAGGACTCTAGTATTTCTGTGTGTACAGGTAGATAGATAGATAGATAGATAGATAGATAGATAGATAGATATTCTGTAGCTCTGGACATAAAGTAATGGAATTGGAAAAAACTGACATACAAGGGGAACTAAAAAAGTATTAGTAATAAAATTCCAATTCATACCTGCATGGACATTTTCCTACCAAAATGTGTTTAAACATGTCTCGGTGATCAGTGGATAACAGCAGACAAGTTCTCTAAGTAATACACCTGTCTTAGTGTAATTGTTGTTGTTGTTGTTATGTGCTGTCTAGTCAGTTCAGACTCATAGCGACCCTGTATAGGGTTTCCGAGGAGCTACTGGTGAGCTTGAACCACTGACCCTGTGGTTCAAACGGCTTTGCAGTCTGGCGCATTAACCCACAGTGCCACAGCAGGATTAGGGTGCCTAAAAAAATGTAAAAGTCCAGTGTAAAATAGTGTCTTTAAAAGGGATCTGCTGAGTCAGTTCAATTCACAGCATAGAGGTCAGTGTGGCTTATGGTGGCTGCTTTTTGGAATTACAAAGAGGTAATTTTGATAGCTACTTGAACATTTCGTGACAGTCATTGGGACATATTATGAGTACATTTTAAGAAAACTGAAAATTGCATTGGTGAGAAAATGTCTAAAATGAGCTGAGGGGATTTTTTTTTTTTTCAGATACCAAGGCTAGCTATACAAAATGTATTGGGAAACCTTATCCCATCCACCCTAAAGCACTGAGGTTTCCCATTCAGACTACTTTTTGTTTAAAAAACTCAAAGCACATTTAAAAGGAACACAATTTGAGTCAAGGATTACAAAATTGTCATTTTAGCATGATACAAATTGAAGACCAAGGAATTGTTTAGGGGAAGGGTTGCTGTTGTTGGTAGATGTTGTCAAATTCATTCTAACTGATAGAAATCCTATGCACAACAGTACAAAACACTGCCTGGCCCTGCACCATCCTTACTATTATTGTTACACTAGAACCCAGTGTGTCAATCCATCTAGTTGGTAGTCTTCCTTATCCATAGTTCAACTTTCACATATGTATGAAGTTATTGAAAATAACAGATTGGGTCAGGCACACTTTAGTCCTCAAACTGATATATTTTCTTGTGAACACTTTAAAGAGTTCTTGTGCAAAACATTTCCTAATGCAATACATCATTTGGTTTCTTGACTACTGCTTCCATTATTGTTGATACTGGCTCCAAGCAAAACGAAGTCTTTGGCAACTTCAATCTTTTCTCCATTTATATTGTTATTTATTGGTCCAGTGGTGAGTACTTTTGCTTTCTTTACATTGAGGTGCAACCCCTATTGAAAGCCGTGGTCTTTGATCTTCAGCAATAAGTATTTTAAATCCTCTTTGCTGTCAGCAAGCAAAGTAGTATTATCTACATATCACAGCTTGTTAATGAATCTTCCTCCAATATATTGTCACATTCTTTTTCATATAATCCTACTTCTGCGATTATTTGCTCAGCATGCAAACTGAATAGTGAAAGAATATGTGTAGTGAAAGAATACAATCCTGGGGCATACCTTTCCTAATTTTAAACCGTTTATTGTCCCCTTGTTCTGGTCCAGTGACCACCTTTTGATCTATGTATAG
>NW_006408629.1:11014931-11015521 GCF_000296735.1 Chrysochloris asiatica
TGGACCTGGTGGTTAACAGTTCAGTACTATATAACCTAATAATTCAAAGTAATTCAAAGGTCTGATTCTTAGGCAGTTTATTTTAATAACAATAAAGGTCTAAATAGACAATAGTATATTTATTCCCAATGGAAAAAATAAATGTTTAATTTGATGAACTTAATAAATTATGATACCGTTACTTAAATTCTTTAATTAATCATGCCAATATTTTGGTCAATATTCAGACAGTAAATTTCCATCCTTCATCATGTCAATCAATTTGTAAAGTAATTTGAAAAAACTAATTATAAAGGAGACCTGGTAGCATAGAGGAAGAAAGATGAGGTTTTCTGCTCTTGTAAAGATTTACAACCTCAGAAACCCTATACAGTGTAGCTATGAGTTAGAATTAACTAGACAAGCAGCAGCAACAATTATAAAGAGGTGTCTTTTTACATTTTTAGCACATTTTCAAAATCCACCATGCCCTTCATTTAAAAGGTTTTCAAATGGGAATTGCATTTCTGAATATTTTTTCATATGCTATTTATTAATTTCTTGCATCCCATTTTGGATACATCAGGCTTTACTGAGATGACCCGGAGTGA
>NW_006408629.1:11018151-11019788 GCF_000296735.1 Chrysochloris asiatica
AAAAAAAAAAAAAGGCGATATGCCTTGAATCCCCTCAGTCTGTTGGTAGGCAGCCTAACTAACTCAGACTCTTAGGTCTCCTAAAAACCTTTTATTGGAATTGGAACTACTTATATACCAAAGTTACTGAAGCTCTGGTCAAAATTTAGGAGGTTCTGGAAAACCCAGTAGACACATTTAATAGTTCTAAAACCACTATTTCACAGGCTGGGACTATGGACAGAGGGCTGAGGTTTCCCTGAATATCTCCTCAGTTCCTAGGCTTACCTTTGAGTCTTCAGAGCCAACAACTTCCTTTCTCATTTAACTTGAGGTTATCCGTAACTGGAATTTTGGAAAATAGTCAGTGTGCAACAGAGGACATCAGTTGGCTTATTAAAGAGCCTCTGTATACACAGATAACATTTTAAAACAAAAAACTAAATGAGATGCATGTGGTAGATTTAGTTCTGACTCATGGTGACCTTCTTTCTGTTGAACTTTCAGAAGAAATTCCTTTCAAATTATTATAATGCTTCCACCTGGGATTTAGGAATCCCTCTTTTCTGGCCTACTGTCCTATACCTATATATACTTTGCTTGGGAGTACAGTGGGCCCATAGGATAAGCAATGGGTTGCAAACCACAAAGTTGGTCGTTTGAGGCCACCAGTGGCTCTGTGTGAGATTGATGAGATTTTCTGCTCCTGCAAAGATTTATATTCTCGACATACTATACCAGGTCCCTGTGAGTCAAAACTGACTCAATGACTCTTAGCAACAATATGGATAATTTTGCTATATGAGATTCATCTTGTTAAGGAATCATACCTTCTCTTTGTTCTTTCCTTTTATTTTGGAATATTTTTCACTGCAGGTTTCCTATCAGAAACTAATTCTTTTAAGACCATCTCATATTTTCCCTTTTCTTTGAGCTTTTTCTGATCAACCTATCCAATTTTTTTTTCCTTTCTAAATTATTTTATATCTTTCTTATGGCACTTTATAATCTGTCTTTTTTTCATACTTGTTTTAGGTTCTTGCTATTTTGTAAAGTATTTTTGAGATCATAGACTCCATCCTTCAGCTACTCCAAAACACATGACTTGATCCTGGTACATGCTACTTCAGGCATATTTACTGACTTAGTTAGCCAAAATAAATGTCACAAAGTTTCAGAAATTATCACATATAATTTGAAAAACCACTACTCATCAGTCAGTTTATCATTCTTGGGTGGTTTGTGTGTTGCTGTGATTCTGGAAGCTATGCCACTGGTATTTTAAATACCAACAGGGCCACCCATAATGGATTGGTTTCAGATTAAGAAAGACTAGGAATAAGGAGAAGCACACTACTTCTAAGTGTGTAGCCTCTGAAAACCTTATGAATACCAGTGGAAAACTGTCAGCACCATAATATTGAATACTGAAACTTGATGAAGAGCATCAGAATATTGTTAGAGATGGTGCCAAGAGATGAAGCCCTCAGATTGGAAGGGACTCAAAATGCAACTGGGAAAGAGCTGCCTCCGCAAAGTAGAATTGATTGTGATGACATGAATGAAGTGAAGCTTTCAGGATATTCATATATGGATGGGGTGCAACCCAAAATGGGGAGAAACAGCTGTAACATCCATTAATAATTGAAACGTGGAAT
>NW_006408629.1:11028463-11029148 GCF_000296735.1 Chrysochloris asiatica
ACTCATAGCGACCCTACACAGGGTTTCCGAGGCTGTAAATCTTTACGGGAGCAGACCGCCTCATCTTTCTCCCGCAGAACCACTGGTATTTTCCAACTGCTGACCTTGTGGCTCGCAGCCCGACTCGTAACCACTACGCTACCAGAGCTCATTCTTCCATAGATGCACACTTAGGCTGTCTCCATGTTTTTGCTATTGTAAATAGTGCTGCTATGAACATTGGTGTGCATATATCTACTCGCATTATGGCTCGAATTTCTTGTAGTTAAATACCAAGAAGAGGAATTGCTGGATCATAAGATATCTCTATTTCTAAACTTCTGAAGAAGTGCCATATTGTTTTCCAGAGTGGCTGGACCACTTTGCAATCCCATGAGCAATGTAGGAGGGTCCCAGTCTCTCCACACCCTTGCCAACATTTATTGTCCTCTAATTTTTTTATCTCTGCTATTATTTCTGGTATGAAATGATATCTTATTGTTGTTTTGATTTGTATCACTCTAATGGCTAGTGATTGTGAACATTTCTTCATATGTTTGTTGGCTGCCCAGATCTCCTTCTTGATGAAGTGTCTATTTATGTCCTCTGCCCATTTTTTAATTGGGTTATTTGTCCTTTTCTTGTAGAGGTGTTGTAGGTTTCTATATATTTTGGAAATTAGTCCCTTGTCTGATGTGTCATTGCA
>NW_006408629.1:11030468-11032763 GCF_000296735.1 Chrysochloris asiatica
TTTTTTTTTTCTTGTTTATATGGTGAATTACACCGATTGTTTAGCTAATGTTGAACCATCCTTGCATCCTGATATGAATCCCTCTTAGTCATGATGTATTATTTTTATGATATACTGCTGGATTCTGTTGGATAGGATTTTGTTGAGAACTTTTACATCTAGGTTTATGAGGGATAATGGTCTAAAATTTTCTTTCTTAGTGATGTCCTTCCCTGGTTTTGGTATGAGGGTTATGCTGCTTCATAAAATGTATTATGAAGTTTTCTATCCTCTATATTCTGGAATAATTTGAGTAGAATTGGTGACAACTCTTTCCTGAATGTTTGGTAGAATTCACCAGTGAAGCCATCTGGGCTTGGACTTCTTTGGTTTGGAGTCTTTTGATGACCTGATTAATTTCTTCTATTGTTATGGGTCTGTTCAAGTCTTCTACTTCACTCTGTGTGAGTTTAGGTAGGTCGTGTTTTTTCTAAAATTGTATCCATGTCTTCTAAATTTTAAATTTTTGGGGGGTACAACTCTTCATAGTATTCTGGTTTTATCCTTTTGCTGTCCTTTTGTTCTGTTGTGACATCGCCCATGTGGTTTTTAATTCATGTTATTTGTTTCTTCTCTCTCTTTTCTTTTGTTAGGTTTGCAAATGGTTTGTCAATTTTATTTCTTTCAAATAACCAGCTTCTTGTCCTGTTGATTGTTTCTATAGTTTTTTGAGTTTTCTATCTCTTTTATTTCTGCTATGATCTTTATTATTTCTTTTCTCTTGGTGACTGTAGGTTCTCTCTGTTGGTCTGCTTCTAGTTGTTGGAGATGTTGTGTTAATGTGTTAATTTTGATTCTTTCTTCTTTTTGGATGTACACATTTATCACAATAAATTGTCCTCTCAACATCGCTTTCACTGTGTCCCAAAGATTTTGGTATGTTTTATTTGGTATGTATGTTTCTCATTTGTTTCTAGGAACTTTCTGAATTCATGTTTCATTTCTTCTATTATGCAGTCACTCTTCAGCAGGGTGTCATCCAGTCTCCATGTATTAAACTTTATTTCCCTGGTCTTCTTACTGTTGATTTATAATTTTATGAAATTGTGGTCTGCAAAGATGCTTTCTAGTATCTTGATGTTTGTAAATTTATGGAGGCTTGCTTTGTGACCTAACACATGGTCAGTTCTGGAGAATGTTCTATATTTACTGGAAAATAATATATATTGTACTGTTTTTGTGTTGAATGCTCTGTACACGTCTATTCAAGTTGGTTGATTGTGCTGTTTAGTTCTTCTATAGCTTTGTTGAATTTCTTTCTGGTTGTTCTATCCCTTTTGGAAGTGACATATTAAATCCTCCATTATAATTGTGATTTATCTATTTCTTTCTTCAATTCTTGTAGGCTTTGCTTTATGTATCTTGGTGCTTTTTCATTTGGAGCATAGATGTTAATTATGGTTATGTCATGTTGCTCAATTGATCTTTTAATTGTGAGATAGTGTCATTCTTTATCTCTTTTGCTATTTTTTTCCTTAAAGTTTATTTTATCATATTAGTATTGCCACTCCTGCTTGCTTTTTATCGCTGTGAGCTAGGCATATTTTTTTCCATCCTTTAACTTTTAGTCTGTTTTTGTCTTTGTGTGTAAGGTGTGTGTCTTCAAGGCAGCATATTGAAGGGTCTTGTTTTCTTATATGTTCATCCACTCTCTGTTTCTTCACTGGTGCATTTAATCCATTGACATTCAGTGTAATTATCAATAGGTATGGATTAACTGCTGTCATGTTAATTTTTTGTGGTGCTGTTTGTGCCTTTGTTCTGCATGCCTTCTTGTGCTGTGTTCATGCTTTTTGTCCTATTTTTGTCAGTTTCTTCTTAGTTTTAATGTTTCCTTGTTCTGCTTGGATCTTCATTTTCATGGTAAGTTGTGAAGTATTAATTTTCTTTGGGATTACCCTATAGTCTGTTAAGTATTCCCTGCATTTAAGACAGTCTATTGTATTCTGCCATCTACTCGACCTCCTCACCCCCTGGATCTCTGTTCCTAAATTTTTCCTTTCTTTGACATTGTTAATAGTTTGATCTTTGTTGGCCTCACCAGTCCTCTCAATTCATTGCTGTAATTTTGCTCCATTCTGAGCTCTGCTATCCATCAACTCAGTTCCATTTGTTGTTGTGACGTCTGTCAATCTCTGGTTGTTGTCTGTTCTTGCTGGTTTTCATTCCAAAGAACTCCCTTTAGGATTTTTTGAAGCACTGGATTGGCTTTGACAACGTCTTTTAGCTTCTGTTTATCCTGGAATGTTTTGATTG
>NW_006408629.1:11033203-11042073 GCF_000296735.1 Chrysochloris asiatica
TCACTGGTTCTGGCTTCCATTTCTTCCATTCTACTCCTTTGCCCTTTCAGTGTATTATCAATTTCTGATATTTTATTATTAATCATATGGACTTCTTTTTGCAGGTATTGGATTGTTTCCAAATGCCATATGTATCTTGTTTGATTGCTCCTGTAGCGCTTTCATAACTTCTTCCTTATTTTCCTCCATCCATTTTCAGAGTATTTGAATTTGTTTCCATAGTATTCTTCTGATTTCCTTCTCAGACAGATCCAGAGCCTGCTCTTGTACTGGAAAGTCTGTGTCTGCTTCCAGCTCATTTGTTTCAGTTACTTTTTTCTGTTTTGGGACAAGTGTTGAGATCCTTAATTGTATTTTCTTGGACATTTTCAACAGTTATGTGAGTTTTAAAAGCTTCAATGGATGTATTTTACTTTATTGTTAAGCTTGCTGAGCATCTCCTGGTGGATATGATCTGGAGATAGGCTTCCCTTTATGCTTGTAGCCTGGCTATATAGGCACAGTTGCTGTCTCTTCTTGGGTAAGGTAGGGGGAGAAAGCTCCAACCCCTGGGAGAAGAGTGATTCCAAAAGGACCAAAACAGAGACGGAAACCATCCATCAAAAGCAAAAATAAAATTGTAATTGACACTGTCCACTGGCCTTTGCTGTCCATATGGTTCCACCTAGGTACACTTTGGTGCTGGTTCCCAGGGTCAAAACATCATAAGAAGCAGCCTGCAGGTTTGCTCTCTGTACCATTGGAAACTGTGGGTGCAATGCTGGACCCTTTTGGGGGTGTGCTTCTGCCCAACTGAAAACATCTGGGCTATGCAGTGATTGGGCTGACAAGGAGAGCTACATGAAAAATGAGAAGTGAAAAATGAAAAATCAGTCACACGTCTCTCTCCAGATGTGCAGCTCCATGGCTTCTAGCACTTGGTCACTGCCTCCGCTTGGCTGTGGCCCCACCCTCTGGCCTGAGGACTTCTGGCTGCCAGCTGCCATGGCTGGATCCATTAAGAAATCACCATATTTTGTTTCCACAGGCAGATTTCTTCTCAATGGGTGCGGTAAGCTGGTGCCCAGAACCTTAAACAAAATCCAAAGCTCCGCAGTTTTTCTGTGGACCGGTCTTTCTCTGCTTTTTGGGGGGGTTTTATCAAAGGAGTTTTCACTGTCTGTCTCTGCTTTCCCCACCACCAAACCAAAAGTCTGAAGATAACTTTTTAAAGGGCAAATTGAGGAGACAAAGTCATATATTATAATGAAATGTGCAAAGACAAGCAGTTAGCAATCCATAAGGGAAGAAAACACTCAGCATTTTTCAAGCTGATAGAATTGAAGAAAGAATCCCAGCATGATTTGCAGTATTTAAGGATTCTTTAGGCAAAATATTGAATGATGCAGAAAACATCAAAAGAAGTTGTAAGGAATACAGAGTCACTGTATCAAAAAGAAATGATACTGAAGGAGAAAGTCCAAGCTTCACTGATGTTGTTGATGAAAAATAAGGATCCAGGAATTGACAGAATACGTATTGAAATCTTTCAACAAACTGATGCAACACTGGAGGTGCTGACTCCTCTATGCTAAGAAACTTGGAAGACAGCTACTGAGTTAACTAATTGGAAGAAACATACATTTGTGCTCATTCCAAAAAGAGGTGAGCTAACAGAATGCAGAACTCATTGAACAATATCATTAATATTAAGTGCAAGTAGAATGTTGCTAAAGATAATTCAAAAAAAGCCTGTAAAAGTACTGCCAGGGCACTGCCAGAAGTTCAAGTCGGATTCAGACAAGGACTTGTGACAAGGCATATCATGATTGATGTCAGGTGGATCTTGAATGAAAGCAGAGAATACCAGAAAGATGTTTATCTGTCTTTTATTGACTATGCAAAAGCTTTCAACTCTGTGGAACATGACAAGTTATTAAGAACATTGTGGAGAATGAGTATTCCAGAACACTTCATTGTGCTAATGAGGAACCTGTACATAGATCAAGAGGCAGTCTTTGAAACATAACAAAGGAACACTAAATGCTTTAAAATCAGGAAAAGTGTCTGCCAGGGTTGTGTTCTTTCTCCATATTTATTCCATTTGTGTGTTGAGCAAATAATTAGAGAAACTGGGATTGGAGGAAGACTCATCAACAACATGCAAAATGCAGATGATATAACCTTGCTTGCTGAAAGTGAAGAGTACTTAAAATACTTACTGAAGAAAATCAAAGTGTACAGCTGTTAGTATGAGTTGAACCTCAACATAAAGAAAACAAAAATCCTCACCACTGGGCCAATAAATAACAACATGATAAATGGAGGAAAGATTGACATTGTCAAGCATTTCACTTTGCTTAGATCCACTATCAACACTCATAGTAGCAGCAGTCAAGAAATCAAGCATTTCATTACAGTAGACAAATCTGCTGCACAACACTTACTTAAAGGGTTCAAGAGCAAAGATGTCAGTTTGATGACTAAGTTGTGCCCAGCCCAAACCATGGTATTTTCAATGGCCTCATATGCATGTGAAATTCGGACAATGAATAAGGAAGACTGTAGAAGAATTGATGCATTTGAGTTATGGTGTTGGAGGAGAATATTAAAAGTACAATTACCTCCAAAAGAACAAACAAATCTGTGTTGCGAAAAGTATAGCCAGAATGCTCCTTAAATGCCAGGATGGCAGAACTTAGTCTCAAATCCTTTGGACATATTATCAGGAGGACTAGTCCCTGGAGAAGGACATCATGCTTAGTAAAGTAAAAAGTCAATGAAAGAGAGAACAAACCCTAATGGGGTATATTGGCACAGTGGCAGTAGCAATGAACTTAAATGTAATGATTGTGAAGTTGGCCCAGGTCTGGAGAGTGCTTTGTTCTGTTGTGCATAATAAGGTCCATATGTGTTGAAACTGACTCAATGGCAACTGAGAACAACACCAATTTGAAGAAGAAAAAAACAAAACAAAAAAACACTTTCTGCCTAAATGTTTAATTTCTTAATTAAGTATGGCTTACAAGACACTAAACAAAAATATTTTTTTAATCTTATAAGCTAAAGAAAAGAAAATAATTTTATACAGAAGATGGCATTGGTGGTTTCAGGCTTCTGAGTGTGCTCCTACTCATCACAATCCTGTATAATGTTTCTGAAGCTATAATCTTTAAAGGAACAGAACACCTCCTCTTTCTCCAGTGGAGCCACTGGTAGATTTGAAGTGCTGACCTTTTGTTGGTTAGTAGCCTTGCTTGTCATCAACTATGTACCAGAGTTCCCTGGCTATGTGGAATACCAAAAAAAAAAGAATAAAATCAGATAATCCTGTGAAAGTGCCTGAAAATTTCATTTTCTTCCCAAAGCTCTCTGGCAATATTTGTAATGAAAAACAAGAATCTTTGTACTCTAAGAGGGTTTGACTTGTAACTAATTGTTTTTCTCAACAATTTGGGTCCTGAATCACTTCTGCCTGCAATCCAAAATATTTTGATCAGTGTATAGCATTGTGGTGAAGTGATTTGAAGAGCTAAGTCTGTATGTGAATTTGGGTATCTATGCCCCTTTAGTCTTTTGTGTTTGAAGGATTTTCATTGCTTTTTCTTAGCACTTCATAAATACACTGGCATGGTTTAGCAGGAGATTTGCTGCTGCTGACAAGGGTATGATTTTAAACTTGGACTGATAATATTCTCCACTGAGATGGCCAAATAACCAGCAGCTTGAGTTATAACCTGCTGCAGCAACTGACTCATTTGTATAGGCACTTACAGCCAATGTTTGCTGGCTGTATACAATATCATCATTTTCTTGGAATTCTCAGAATCCATGAGTTAGTCATCAATATTTATTGAGTGGCTTCTGGATACAAAATATGAAGCACTATATTAGAAGCTATGAAATGTTCAGAAAATGAGGAATTGTGCACACATCATTTATCATGGGTTATATTTGGAAGAAAAGCTATCAACCTCCACTATAGTCAAGCCAGGCGTTTACTAGTTAAAAATCCCTGCTCTGGGAAGGCCCAGAATGCCTCTTTTCATACCTAGATGCTTAATGATGCATTTCAATGCATCTGTTGACATAATTTGCACCTCATATCTCCACCACCTTTAACTAAAATTACCGGTTGCAGTACCAGGTGCTGTTGAGTTGATTCTGATTCATGGAGACCCCATGTGTATCAGAGTAAACTGTGTTCCATGGAATTTTCAGATATGACTTCTTAGAAGTAGATCATCAGGCCTTTCTTCTAAGGCACCTCTAAGGAGCTCTGGTAGCATAGTGGTTACTAATCGGGCTGTGAACCTTAAGGTCAGCGGTTCGAGACTACCAGCCGCTCCGCGGGAGAAGGATGAGGCTTTCTACTCCCGTAAAGATTTACACCCCCAGAAACCCTGTACAGGGTCGCTATGGGTTGGAACCGACTCGACGACACTTAACAACAACAACAACAAGTAGACTTAAATCTCCAACCTTTCAGGTATCAGTGAAGCAATTTAACAGTTTACCTAGCCTAGGCACGACTCCTGACATAAATCTTAGTTGATGACTTGTTTCTCAGAATGACCTAAGGATGAACAGAAGTGCATTATAATAGGTGTTAGCTAATTGAATCAGGCTCAGACTCAGGATGTGTAAACAAACATTTGAACAGAGAAAATAGAAATAGTAGATGGAGATTGCTGGGCTAGATCACTGAGATCACTGAGATCTAGCTACTACAGTGTACATGTACTATCTCTGAGTGAGGCATATGGTTAAATTGCTCCAGTGATAGTTGAAAGTTTAAAGGTTTAAGTGTACTTAGAGGTATCTTGGAGTCCCGGTGTAGCACTGTGAGTTAATGCACTGGACTGCAAGGTCGGTTGGAATGCAAGGTTGGTGGTTCAAGTTCACCAGCTGCTCCTCGGAAACCCTATTCAGGGTTGTTATGGGTCGGAACAGACTGTACGACATTTAACAACAACATAGAGATATTTTGGTGTCCTGGTATGATGGCTGTAGGTTAATGCGCTGGACTACAAAGATCTGTTTGAACTGCAAGGTAGGTGGTTCAAGCTTACCAGCTGCTCCTTAGAAACACAATACTGTTACGCTATGAGTTGGAACGGACTCAACAGCACTTAACAAAAACAACAACAACATAGGTATCTTAGAAGACAGGCCTGGTGATTTATAAGCACTGGACCTCAAGGTGAGCTTGAACTGGGAATTCGGAGATTCAAACTCACCAGCCACTCATTGCAGACTCCAAGATCACAACAACAAGGTCACTTAGATGGAGTCTTGGTATAGTGCTGTAGGACAAAGCACTGGACTGCAAAGTCTGTTTGAACCAAAAGTCAGTGGTTCAAATTCACCAGCTGCTCCTTGGAAACCCTGAAGAGGGTTACTGTGAATCGAACCCTGCTCAATGATACTTAACAACAGGTAAAGTATACAGGTTACTGACATAGGTCACTAATAGGAAGCTGTCAGTTGTGACTCTCAGAGGGCAACCATATTTTTGGAGTTTCTATCTTAACAACAACAACAACATTTTACTTTATGGCAAATCCTGAGGCATGTCCCCTCAATGATCTTAGAGGACCAGTAAGATCTAATTAGGGCAGGGTTGAATCTGTTAACAAATGTTCTTTTTCGTTTTCCTTGAATCACTTCCTCAAAACATTTTCTGAAATCACTGCTCAAAGATAATACTTAACACATTCTTTTTTTTTTTTTTTTTTAAGTGCTGTTGAGTTGGTTCCAACCCATAGCGGCCCTTTTACAGGGTTTCTGAGGAGTGGCTGGTGAGCTTGAACTGCCAACATTTTAAATATCTTTTAAGAAATGTATCCAGTAAAAATGTTATACACTTTTTGTGACATTAAAATCAATTGATGTTTTCATGCATGTTTCAGAACGGCTGTATTCCAAAATAGAAGTGTATTCTGCTGTCTCTCAGATTCTTTATTATTCTGTCTTCTGTCTGCCCTTGTTTTCATTGTCCTCAGCTCAGTGAGATGTCAGCACTTCCACTTTCAAAGAGAATATATAGTACATTCCCCTAAATTCTTTCTCTAATGTTGCCAACTACTAGCAACAGGCAAGTGACTTTAATTAGGCATATGTTTCTTTATTCATATGTAGAGTCACAGAATCTGTATAATGCAAATGCTAGCATATGGCAGCACTAGTCTTCATTGTTCTCACATAATTCTACTGTTATCAGTTTAATTGACTCTTCTCTTGTCAGAAGGCAGTTTATGTCACCCTGCACATAGGGAGACAATCAATAAAAGACTATACACTTTAGGGCAAGTTGTACCATTTTACAGTGCTGTTGTCTTCAGATTTATTTCTCTTAGCATTATATAGGACATGGTAAAAAAGAGGGGGAAAAAAGGATAAGGGTTAATAGAACTGTTTTCTCAGTAAACCAATTAGATTAGGGGGCTGGATGAAAAAAAAGGACTAAGTTGGGCCTCTTAAGTACATTTAACATAGAATACTATTAATTCACAAGGAGCTCTGGTAGCGTAGTGGTTACGAATCGGGCTGCGAACCTTAAGGTCAGCCGTTCGAAACTACCAGCCGCTTCACAGGAGAAAGATGAGGCTTTCTTCTCCTATAAGGATTTACACTCTCGGAAACCCTGTACAGGGTCGCTGTGGGTTGGAACCGACTCGACGGTACTTAATAACAACAACTATTAATTCACAAGTAATAATTAATAGACAACTTTAACATTTAGTTTACTGTGTAAAAATGTTTCAAGTATACACATTTCTAATGTCTTCTTTGATGGAACGAAGAAAATAAATTGTGAATAATTTTTGCTGTGTATGTTGTTGAAGAACTGGAAATAAAATTGCTGTTGTTGGGTGCTTAAAGATTGTTCCAACTCATTGCAACCCTATGCCATCCTCAAAATTGCTGCTATGTTTAAGCCCATTGTTGCTGCCACTGTGTTAATCCATCTCCTTGGAGGTCTCCCTGTTTTTTGCTTATCCTCCATTTTACCAAGCATGATGTCCTTCTCTAGGGATTTGTCCCTCCTGATAACATGCTCAAAGCATGAGAGACAAAGTCTGATCATCATGGTTTCTAAGGAGCATTCTGGATATGCCTTGTTCTTTGCCAATTGCTTCACTACATTGACTCTTGATCATATGCTACCTCTTGAAATGGTTGAACATTAACCATTTCCTTTTGGTACAGTGACTCTGAGTATTCCTTCCATCTTCTTTTGATGTCTTCTGCATCATTCAATAATTTGCCCAGAGAATCTTTCAATAACGAAAGTCGAGGCTTGAATTTTTTCTTCAGTTCCACCAGCTTGAGAAATGCTGAGCCTGTTCTTCCTTTTTGGTTTTCTGACTCCAGATTTTGCCTATTTTGTTGTAATATTTTGCTTTATCTTCTTGAGCTGATCTTTGAAATTTTCTGTTCAACTCTTCGACCTCATTTCTTCCATTTACTTTAGCATCTCTATGCTGGAGAGAAAGTTTCAGTGTCTGTTCTGACATCCATCTTGACCTTTTCCTTCTTTCTTATCTTCTTAATGAATTTTTGCTTTGTACATGAATGAAGTGATATAGCACGTATGTAATGCTCTTGTCCTCTGCCTCTCAATCACAAAGCACCTTAACTTCTGCCCTGTCTAGGTCAGTGTTGTCTATAAATACCCAAGGGGCACATTCTGCAAGTTAGCCTCCTGCCCAAACACACTTAGTTTTATTTAGTCTATGGGCTGAGAAGTCCAATTCTTACTTCTTCACATAGGAAACTCACACTCCACTTGTGCCTCTTCTTTTCATGATGGTCCTCAGATCATTTGCCCCTACTTCAGAAATGGCTCCTTTTAAAACTAAATGGATGACAAAACTAACCAATCTTTGCATGGTCCCACCCAATCATTTTGTGGGAGTTACAAAGACTATCATAGAGAGCCATAATTCACTATACCACAGGAATTTACCTCTTATATTGAATATTTCAATGTGCTTTTGGCTCTTACAAGCAATATTTCTAAAACTATAATTTTAACATACTCCTACAATTCATGCTGTTCCTTTCTGCTATGGAGGGTTACAATTAAGCTCTAAAATGAAGAATCTCTTACCTCAATTTCAAAAGGCATGATTATTTAAACATCATCTTCCACTATTTAATACTTGTTGGCATTCTAGATATTAAAATAGAAATGTTTTTTTTTTTCTATATTGTCACTTTCATTTGTCTATTTTCCTCCATTTATTGGAAAGGTATAGCATTCTAAATATCTAAAAATCAATGGAAGCCTTATGCATCACTATGGAGAATATTGTTTTCAATTAGATTATAACTGAAACTCTAATTAATGAGATTTTCAGAAATTTTTCACTTTCTTATGATTACTTTAGAATTTTATCAAAGATATTTAATTGTTAAAGAATTTAACTTTGTTGCTGTAAAAAAGAAAAAAACAAAAACTCACAAATTCTTCCAGAAACAGAGAAAATACGTGAAATACAATATCTGTGCTTTTCTCTATCAATTGATAAGGTTTCAAAATCTTGAAAGATGAGAGAAGAATAGAGAACAAAAACACGATTTTCTATGTTCCATTTCTAGAAATCAAGTTGCATCAGGAAAAGAATCAACTTCTCTCTTTAATGCCTGAATTGTAAAACCACAGACTCTCCTAAGGAACCCTGTTAGTGGAGCAGATTCCGAGCTGGGCTGCTAACCACAAGGCCAGCAGTTCAAATCTACCAACTACTTTGCTGAGGAAAGATGAGGCTTTCTGTTCCCGTAAAGATTTATAGCCTCGGGGAAAAAGCAAGATGGCGGATCAGGTGGACGTATAGCAGAGAGCTCCGCCAACAACAACACAGAATACCCGACCAAGCAGGCCC
>NW_006408629.1:11042173-11048754 GCF_000296735.1 Chrysochloris asiatica
AACATGCTCAAAGCATGAGAGACAAAGTCTGATCATAATGGTTTCTAAGGAGCATTCTGGATATGCATCTTCCAACACAAGTTTATTTGTTCTTCTGGCAGGCCATGGTACCTTTAATATTATTATTTACACTATAACTCAAATGCATCAATTTTCTACAGTCTTCTTTATTCATTGTCCAATTTTCACATGCATGTTGTTGTTGTTAAGTACCACTGAGTCGATTCCGACCCAAAGCGACCCTTTATAGGGTTTCCGAGGAGCCACTGGTGAACTTGATCCACCGACCTTGAAGTTCAAATGGCTTTGCAGTCTGATGCATTAACCCACATTACCACACCAGGACTCCTTCACATGCATACAAAACTATTAAAAATGGTTTGGGTCAGACATACTTTAGTCCTCAAACTGAATCATTGCTCTTAAACACTTAAAAGCGATCTTGTTCAGCAGATTTGTCTAATGCAATACATCATTTAATTTCTTGACTGCTGTTTCCAAGAGTGTTGATGGTGGATCCTAGCAAAATGAAGTCTTTGACAACTTCAATCTTTTCTCTATTTATCACAATATTATTTATTGGTCCATTTGTGAGGATTTTTGTCCTCTTTACATTGATTTATAAACCTTATCAAAGACTGTGGTCTTTGATCTTTATCAATAGGTATTTTAAGTTCTGAAATCGTTCCTTAATGAAATTGGAAGTAGGGAAATGATCTCTGGCTTCTTTGTAAAGAAAGATGTTTTTCTTAGATATATCAATTTATTAAATAATGAAAATATGTGTATAAATGTGTCCTTATACTTGAGTATTTACACATGCTAAGATTTTTTGAGTGCACATAGACTATCCATACATTTTGTATCTTCCACATTTGTCAAAATAGTAGCTTTAATAGTTAAGGTTTTATGTCAATTTGGCCAGAAATCTCAGTGTTTTGGCAGATGAGATATAGCTATCCCTCATCATGTCATTTGATGTTATAAACCAATAAGACACACTACCATTTATCCTACCACCACACTGATATAATTGATAGTATATAGCCAAGGGTGTGGCATGTATTCCCTTTTATCTTACAAGAGACAAAAGGAGATAGATATACATGAGCAGAACAAGAGGGACCTACTACCACCAATATACATTAGCTGGAGTAGGTCCTTTGAACCTGGATTCCCTGCACTGTGAGGTTCCTAGATCCCGGGGAAGATTAATGCCAAGATGTATGGAGATCTCCAAGGAATACTGGAAGCTGAAAAGAAACAAGGAAACAAGGGCCTTTACCCAGAGCCAATAAATAGAAATCCTTCCCTAAGAGCTGGCACTGAATTTGTACTTCTAGACTCCTAAATTTTGAGAGAATGAATCTCTGGTTGCTAATTCCATCGACTGTGGTGTTTCCATTATAGCTTTGTTGTTGATAATACCTGATAAATAACATACACATAAGTTAATATTCTGATTAAAATTTATATCTTTTTTCTTCTGAGAAGCCAGTCAATACAACTTTTCCCAGCATGAGTAGATCTATGTAATATAACTAAATTTTCTGAGAGAAAAAAAAAATTATATCAAATTAATGCAAATTATAAAAACTTTTCTACTCAGATAATGTTTCATCCCAATTGTATAACTGTTCAAGAAATATTGGTTGTTTTTCTAATAATCAAAAGTATGGAAGATAGTACTAATGAGGCACATACACACACGTGTCCATTTGGTAGAATATTATTTGTAATATTATCTTATGCATACTTTCCCCCCTTTTCTAGTTTCTTACACTGTCTTCATTATAGCTTCTAGACTATAAGGTATCCAATGCTTAGGGAATTTTGTTTCTGCAAAAATCAGAGAATGAGTCAGATAATAAACTTTTGAATTACAACCATTATGGTCCAAGCCTAAGACAAAAGACTTAGGAAAATATAAGAAAAATAGCAGGCAGTTTTTTCACCCTCGACCCAGATAAAGTACTGGGGGTGAGAGAGTAGTGGTTGAAAGAAGACAGAACAGGAAGAGAACCCTTAGTTGCTTTTGAATTCTTGAGAAAAATCCAAATATAACTTGTCCCATCTTTTTTTCTTCATTGACAAATCTAGAAAATATGACAGATGTCCCAACATTGGATGGATTTGGCAAATTTTGTGCTTTTTTTTTTTCCAGGGAGAAACTAGGAAGTAGGATCCTCAACTTCTTTGCATCCTAGTATTGTATAAAAACATCAGGGCAAAGTGCCTAGCAAAATGGTTCAGAAACAGTCTCATGGATTCCCCATATGCTCCTGCAGAGCTCAGTGACACATGATATTTTCCTTAGTAGATGCGAGCAGAAGCATCATTTCATGGAGAATCCATGAAACTGTAAATTCCTTGTTTTCAGGACAAGGAGGATGTGACAATGATCTATATGGATTGAAGACAGAATTGTACATAGGATCATAAACATTTTGACTAATTGCAAAGTTGTTGCTGTTGTTAAGTACCGTCGAGTTGGTTCCAACCCAGAGTGACCCTGAACAGAGTTTCCGAGGCTATAAATCTTTACAGGAGCAGAAAGCCTCATCTTTCTCCAGTTTCAACCTGCTGACCTTGAGGTTCGCAGCCCAATTCATAACCACTACACTACCAGAGTAATATGTATATATTGTTATGTGCTGTAGAATTGGTTCACCACTACTGTATGGACAATAGAAGGAAACACTGTCCAATCCTGCTTTATCCTCACAATTGTTATTATGTTTGAGACATTGTTGCTGCCACTGTGTTCATCCATCTCCTTGGGGGGTTTTATATTTTTTAATTACCCTCCACTTTATAAAGCATGATGTCTGTCTTTACGGGAGCAGAAAGCCTCATCGTTCTCAAGTAGATTTTGGCTCAAAGCGATCCTGTATAGACAGGGTTTCTGAGGAGCATCTGTGGTTGGAAGTCCAGTGATGATACTACAGTGTCACATCGGAGTCCTTGTATGCGTTGAGAGGTTTATATCAAGGAAATGGCTCACATAGTCATGTTGTTGTTGTTAAGTGCCATGGAGTCGGTTCCGACTCATAGCGACCCTGCACAGGGTTTCTGAGACTGTAAATCTTTACGGGAGCAGAACGCCTCATCTTTCTCCCGCGGAACCGCTAGTAGTTTCGAACTGCTGACCTTGCAGTTCACAGCCCGATTCGTAACCACTGCACTACCAGAGCTCCTTAGAGGCAGGTAAATTCCAAGTCTGTGCGTCTAATGTCAGGTTAGAGACTTCTTATGACTCATGTAGCTACAGAGGCTGATGAACCCAAGATTGGCAAGTCAGAAGGATTTGCTGCAGAGGTAAATGAATCCAAGGTTGGGAGGCAAAATGGCTGGCTGCTGGTAACTTCCAGGGTCTGTAGGCAATATGACAGGCCACTGGCTCAAATCTAAAGAATCAGAGGTCAGATAATGAGTCAGATGCAGGATCTAGACCCAGCAAAAAGCAAACAAGCTTAGCTGAATGTCTAATATGTTGGAAGCAGGCCACACCCTTGAGGAAACCGCTTTCAACTGATTGGCTTCTCATAAATGATTTAATCATGAAAGTGATGAGATAATATTAGATCTCATCATGGGGAAATATTACATTATAACCACTAAAACAGTGAGGAAACTGACCTCAATCAAATTGACACAAAACTTTAACTATTATATTGTCCTTCTCCAGGAACTGGTTCTTCTGATAACATATCCAAAGTATGAGTGAAGAAGTCTCACCATCATTATTTCTAAGGAGCATGCTGACTCTACTTCTCCCAAGACATATTAGTTTGTTCTTCGGGAAGTCCATGATACTTTCAATATTCCCATCCAATACCAAAATTCAAATGCATTGATTATTTTATGATCTTCCTTATCATTGTCCAACTTTCAGATTCATATACTATGGCTTAAAACAGGCACACCTTAGTCCTCAAAGTGACATCTTCGCTTTTTAACATTTTAAAGAGATATTTTGTAGAATATTTTCCTAATACAATATATGGTTTGATTATTTTAACTTCCACCTCCATGATCATTGATTGTGGATCAAAGTAAAATGAACTTGTGATACCTTCAATCTTTTCTCCATTCATGATGATATTATTTATTGGTCAAGTTGTGTTGTCATTTTCTTCGTATTGAAGTGCAATCCATAATGAAGGCTGTATCTTCATCAGTAAGTATTTCAAGTCCTTTTCACTTCCAACAAGAAAGGCTGTATCATCTGCATATCACAGATTGTTAATGTGTCTTCCTACAATCCTGATGCCATGCTTTTCTTGGTATAATTCTGCTTTTAGATTATTTGCATCGGCATATCAATTGAATAATTATGGCAAAAGGACACAACATTGATATACAATATGTATAGAGATAAATAATAAAAAATGATAAAATTCCTCCCCATGTCCTCCCTAACTCATGACTAAAGTACTTTTCAATAAAAGACAATAAATATGTATGAAATAAATAGCTTTACTCAAAGAAGTTAATTGATAACCCAGGGAAAATATTGGAAGAGACACTGAGATTAAGATACTACCTCTCACTAATGTAGAAGTTTAGAAAACAAATTAAGTGTGCTTCTGTTGGGTACCATCAAGTTGGTTCCTACTCACAGTGCCCCTATTGCACAATAGAAGAAAATATTGCCTGGTTGTGAGTCATCTGTTGTTCTGTTTGAGCTCATTGTCATTGCTACCATGTCCTCTTTTTTGCTTACACTCCACTTTACCAAGTGATGTCCTTCTCAAGAGATTGGGCTTTCCTGACAGTATGTCCAAAGTATAAAAGATGAAGTCTCACCATCCTTGATTTTAAGTAGCCTTCTAGTTATAATTCTTCCAAGACAGATTTGCTTGTTCTTCTGAAAAAAAAAAAAACAAAAAACAAAAAAAACAAAGGTTAAGTTATTTGAGTATATTTTATTGTATAATTGGGAAAAAGTAATCTGGGTCCACGTCTGTCCTCTTCTGACTTCACAAGGGGGAAAGAGAATCAAACTCAAAATCAGCTTTGGACTGATCACTGTGAGGCAGAGGTCAGACATACCTCCATTCTTCAGCATTTTTCATTCTGTCTGATACCAATCATCTCTCCTACAGCATGATTACTTATCTGCTGAGTTTAAAAATCTGTTGCAAAGGCTCTACAGAACTCAATACTCATGATTATGGGGTTTATTATGGAAGTGAACAGAGTACACTTTAGGATCTGAAACAATTCAAAATACAGCAATTCTCTGGTCAGAAATGCCTGTTCTGAGTGGTATTGTTGTTGTTAGGTGCCATCAAATCGGTACTGACCCATAGAGACCTTATGCACAGCAGAACGAAACACTGCTGCCACTTGGCCTATCCATCTTCTTGGGGGTCTTCCTCTTTTTCTCTGACCCTCCACCTTAATAAACATGATATCCTTCTCTAGTGACTGGTCCCTCCTGACAATATGTCCAAAGTATGAGAGACGAAGTTTGGCCATTCTAAGGAGCACTCTGGCTGCACTTCTTCCAAAACAAATCTATTGCTTCTTTTGGCAGCCCATGACATTTTCAATATTCACTTCCAACACCATAACTCAAAAGCATCAATTCTTCTACAGTCTTCCTTATTCAATATTCAGCTCTCACATGCATATGAGGTTATTGAAAATACCATGGCTTGGTTCAGGCACACCTTAGTCCTCAAGTTGACATATTTGTTCTTCAACATTTTATAAAGGTCTTGTGCAGCAGGCTTGACTAATGCAATACATAATTTGATTTCTTGACTGTTGCTTCCGTGAGTGTTGATAGTTGATCCAAGAAGAATGAAGTCCTTGACAACTTCAATCTTTTCTCCATTGATAAGAATGCTGTTTATTGGTTCAGTGGTGAGGATTTTTGTTTTCTTTACATTGAGAAGTATTCCATACCTAAGGCTATGCTCGTTTATCCTCATCAGTAAATGTTTTAAGTCCTCTTCCCTTTCAGCAAGCAAGGTTGTATCACCTACATATCGTGGGTTGTTAAAGTGTCTTCTCCCAATCCTGATGCCATGTTTTTCTTTATATAACCCAGCTTCTCAGATTATTTGCTTAGCATACAGGTTGAATAAGTATGGTGAAAGAATACAATCTTGTAGCACACCTTTTAAAATTTTAAACCATTCAGTGTTCCCAAGTTCTGTTTGAACAACTGCTTCTTGGTCAAGGTACAGATGAGTCAACGGCACAATTAAGTGTTCAGGATATAGCTTGTCATGATCTGCCCAATAGAAAGCCTTTGCATAATCAGAAAAGCACAGGTAAACATCTTTCTAATATTCTCTGCTTTCAGCCAAGATCCATTGGACATCAGCAATGATATCTCTCGTTCCATAGCATCTTCTGACTCTGGTTTGAACTTCTGGAAGTTCTCTGTCAATGTATGATTGTAGCCATTTCTGTATTACCTTGAGCAAAACTTTACTCGCATGGGCTATCAAAGAGATTTTCCAATGATTTCCACATTCCATTGAGTCACCTCTCTTTGGAGTGGGCACAATTATGGATCTGTTCTAATCAGTCGGCCAGATAGTTGTCTTCCAAATTTCTTGGCA
>NW_006408629.1:11076992-11078650 GCF_000296735.1 Chrysochloris asiatica
TGTAGCCTGATTTAAAAAAACAACAAAAAACCCTCAAGTCTGTCATGGATTATATCATAGGCAGTACCATGGATGATTTGCAAATGATTTGCCACAAAATCCACTGTCACTCATTTATTCAACAGAATAATTTCACATGCCTGCTCAATATTGTCATCAGCTGTGGACATGGATGAATGTTTTAATATAACTAGAGTGGGGATAATTTTTTGACTGTTCCTTGTACTTCCTTTCAGGTTGTTTGCACTGTACAGGTACCCCAAAGTCCAGAGGCTTTTCCTTTTAGCCTATTAGTTAGTCTGTACTTAATGAATGTCAACTTCTCAGCATTGATTTGTTTGTGGTATGTCCAATAGAGTTGTTTCCGACTCATAGTGACCCTGTACAGGGTTTCCGAGGCTGTAAACCTTTTCGGGAGCAGAAAGCCTCACCTTTCTCCCATGGAACAACTGTTAGTTTTGAACTTCTGACCTTCAGGTTCACAGCCCGATTTGTCACCACTATGCTACCAGATTAGCCAAAGTAAATGCTAGAAGAAATTGACACTGGTCCCTAAGCAGTGACCATGTAATTAGTTCTTTCACTTAGCCTCACTCATGAAGCTACATGCGGTCCAAGAATTGACTGGAGTTTAGACTTAGCTGTGACAGATGAAATGAATGCTAGTGGCACAGTGGTTTAAGCATAGGACTGTTGACCACAAGCCCATGGTTCAAACTCACCATCCAATTATTGGCAGAAAGATGAGACTTTATGCTCCCATAAAAATTTATAGTTCAGTGACCCTGTTGAGTAATACTACTGGTCAAATAGAATCATTGTAAGGCAAAATGAACTGGACAGCAATGGGTGATAGACAGGTAAAAAAGCTTGGTATTTTTCTGCGTATGGTCTTCATCTTCCTGGAGGTTAGATTAAATGTCTGCACATGTTGGCTGCATTGATTTAAGAACACAGATGCCAGTGTGCTAATGCTTATCATCCTTTGGCTTCTATTCTATTTGCTAATGCTCCCACTGGCCAAAGAAAATCACATAGCTATTCTCACGAGGGAGCACAGTGGCTCCATATGATAAACACTGGACATCAAACCTCAAGATCCGTGATTTGAGTGCATCAGCCGCTCCATAGTAGAAAGACGAGGCTTTCTGATTCCCCTAAGATTTATAGCCTTGGAAGTACTATACAGGGTCTCTCTGAGTCAGAATCTACTCTAAAACACATAACAACAATAACAACAATCTTATGAGGTAGAGGAATTTATAAGAATGTGGTTACAGGAATTTATGATTTACTGAGTTTTAGTTTGGCAACATTTTACTATATTTAAACTTCTGGCCCATGATTCATGCCTTTCCCACGTTCAAAATATACTTATTATTTCCTAATTCTTATTGCTGGAGTCCTGGTGTGGCGCTGTGGGTTAATGTGCCAGACTGCAAAGCTGTTTGAACTGCAAAGTCGGCAGTTCAAGCTCACCAGCTGCTCCTTGGAAACTCTATACAGGTCGCTATAGGTTGGAACCAACTTGAGGGCACTTCACAACAACAACAACAAACCCTTATTGTTGTGGTTGTTAGATGCCATCAAGTCTGTTCTGATTCAGTGGAATAGAACAAAACACTACTTGGACTGCACCATCCTCATAATTGTTACGC
>NW_006408629.1:11080315-11081571 GCF_000296735.1 Chrysochloris asiatica
AAGTGATGCAGGATACACCTCAGGGAAACTTCACTTACATTGGATTGGAGCTGTGACCTGAGTAAAGCAGTAGCATTCTACAATAATCCTTTTACACATGATTGGCAGGTCACATCAGATCATATCATGGGAGATAATTACTTCATTAGTGCCAAATTGTATTGTTATATAACTGTCAAACCACTAAAAATCCTAACCTAGCCATATTGACATATATTTGGGTAGGCACAATTCGATTCATGACAGTAATGAGTGAATGATGTAACTAGTTGTCACTGAGTTGCTTCTGACTCATAGCAGCTCAGGCATGTCAGCATATACCTATGCTCCATAAGGTATTCAATGGCTGACTTTTCAGAAGCAGATTACCAGGATTTTCTTCTAATTAAAAAAATATATATTGTTATTTGAATGAAGATTTGCAGAGCAGATCATTTTATACTTGAAAATTCATATACTTTTCATAATTACAATGATTACAACCTGATCCTTGTACCATCAATTAATAGTGTTTACCTGTGTTCACTTTAACTCTTCAATTCCTCCCTATGGATCCCAATGTATATATATATTTTTCTTGTTTTATGTTATCTGTCCTATCATTCATGTTAATATGTGTATACCCTCTTGTCCATGAATAGCTTTACCTCTACCTTTCCCCCTCATAACCATAATTGATTGTTTTTTCAATCAAGGAAACCTTTTCTTAACTTTTGACAACATTGATCTTGCATGATATCTGTCATTTTGTGATTGATTTATTACACTCAGCATAAAGTCTTCCAGGTTCATCCATGTTGTGAGGTGTTTTGCAGATTCATCATTATTCTTTAATGTTGCACAGTATTCTACTGTGTGTCCATACCAAAGTTTGTTTAATCATTCTTCTGTTGAAAGGTGTTTAGGTTGTCTCCATCTTTTTGATGTGTCTTTTGTAGACAGTATATTGAAGGATCCTGCTTGTCTATTCTGTTACTCTCTGTGTCTTTACTGTTGCATTTAATCCATTTACATTCAGTATAACCATTGGAAATATGAAATGATTGCTGTCATTTTGTTGCGTGTCTTTTTGTGATGCTGTTTGTTTCTTTGCTCCACATAATTTTCTGCACTGAATTCATTTTGTTTGTAGGTTTTCTTTTCATTTTAATTTCTATTATGTTAATGTTTACTTAATCTTTCCAAGTTTCCCATTTTTTGCTTTGATATAAAGTTGTATTAATTTTCTTGCGACGTTACCCTGTAATTTATTATTT
>NW_006408629.1:11082286-11083737 GCF_000296735.1 Chrysochloris asiatica
TTGTGAGGATTTTTGTTTTCTTTGCATTGAGATTCAATCTGTAAGAAAGGGTGTAGTTTGGGAACTCCTGTAGCAACAATTTTTGGCTTGTGTTGTTGTTAAGTGCCACTGAGCCAGTTCTGACTCATAACAATGCTGTACAGTGTTTCCAAGGAATGACTGGTGAGCTTGAACCACTTTGTGGTTATTATTCAAGTGGTTAACTTGCAGTGCCACACAAGACTTACCCTCATCTAGTATGAATACTTGCTTTCCTGTATTGTGTTTCCATTTTCCTAGTTTCTGAACTAATTTAGGACAAAAATCTCATTTAATCCTTAATTTTATATATGCTGTACTTAGTTCAATGTCTGATACTATAAGGAGATAGATAAAAAAGTAGTTGAATTGATTTGTTGACATAATTTCCCATATTTCCTTGTGAGCAATCAATAGGTATGCATAAATGCTTGCTTTGTAAATCTTTGTAGAAATAATCCAATAATATGCTTCATAGCTGTACAACAATTAGGTACTGGCTGATAGATTTTTTTTTTTTTTAAAGGAAACTAAAATAAGGAAGTTTTACATAACTGAGTTGTCCTTAATTCATGATAACTGTTCTCTTTATGCCATTTTGTTTTTATTCCGACGTAAAGTGAAAACTAAACATGTGTAACTGTTACAATGTTGTTACAAGATTCTTAGTGTACATTGGTGTCAGCTTGTCAACATTAAGCACTTAAAGTTTTCATGGCATATGTAGAGCACTTAAAAATTCTATTTCTAGCCAAATAGAACTTTCATTATTTATATCAATGCTCTTATTAATATCTTAATTGCAACTAATCTACAACTTTAGTGTCTTAAGGAAATTGCTTCAGGTTCTTTGAGGTTTGTTAGTACGTGAAAAACAAAATAAGCTTTCTATTCCTCTTATTGCTTTAATCTTGCTTGGTTGTCTGATAATCTTTAATGAATAGAAAGCAGAAGGAAGGATTTCTTACGTTTTGGATGTAGAATTGAATATCCAATCTTACTGTCTCTTAATTTAATTAGCGTAGTTGAAAAATTCAACTAATAAGGATAAACTCATATGTATAATTGCCAAAGATGCTAATCCAGGCTCCAAATTAAAAAAAAAATCAATACATTAGGATAAGTAGCAAAAACACTAGACTGAGAAGAAGATAACACAAGTTTCAAGTTTATTTCCACTAACTTCTTTTGCAACCCTGGGCAAGTAAACAAGCCCTCTATGACTAGAGAGTGAAAAAAATAAATATTAACTATGCATGCATTTTGTATTCTCTTTAGTAAAACTTTACTTGCATGAGATATCAAAGAGATTGTCTGATGATTTCCACATTCTGTTGAGTCACCGCTCTTTAGAATGGGTACAAATACGGATCTCTTTCAATCAGTTGGACAGATAGTTGTCTTGCAAATTTCTTAGCAGAGATGAGTAAATG
>NW_006408629.1:11107348-11107881 GCF_000296735.1 Chrysochloris asiatica
GCTTGGGTGAGGAGTACTATAGTCCTCAAATTGCCATCTTTGCTTTTCAACATTTTAAAGTGGTCTTGTGTAGCAGATTTACTTATTGCAATATTTAATTTAATTTAATTATTTAATTTAATTTCTTGGCTGCTGCTTCCACCTGTGTTATTAGTGGTTCCAAGCAAAATGAAGTTTGACAATTTCAGTCTTTTTTCCATTTATCATGATGTTATTTATTGATCCAGTGGAGAGTATGTTTATTTTTATTACACTGATGTACAACCCATATCAAATACTGTGGTCTTTGATCTTCATCAGTATATATTTTAAGTCCTCTTCATTTTCAGCAAGCAAGATTGTATCATCTGCTTATCAGAGGCTGTTTATGAGTCTTCTTCCAATCCTTATTCCACATTCTTCTTCACATAACCCAGTTTCTCAGATTATTTGCTCAGTTTACAGATTGAATAGATATGGTACACACCTTTCCTGATTTTACACAATTCATTGTCTCCTAGTTCTGTACAAGCAATTGCCTCGCTGTATGTACA
>NW_006408629.1:11108251-11111442 GCF_000296735.1 Chrysochloris asiatica
GTTGCAGTAATTGCTGAATTATCTTCAGCAAAATTTTTCTTCCATGTGATTTTAATGATATTGTCGAACCTTTTCAATATTCTGTTGAATCACCTCTTTTTGTAGTAGGCACAAATATGGATCTCTTTGAATCAGTTGGCCAGGTAGCTGTCTTCCAAATTTTTTGACCTACATGAGTGAGAGCTGCCAATGCTGAATTAGTTTGTTGTAAGATTTCAGTTTGTATTCCATCAATTCTTGGAGCCTTCTTCTTTGCCAATGCCTTCAATGTACCTTGGATTTCTTGTTTCAATACCATTGACTCGTGGTCATATGCTACCTCTTGAAATGCTCGAACATCGACCATTTCTTTTGCATACAATGACTCTTTGTATGCTTTCCATCTTCCTTTGATGCTCACTGCATCGCACAATATTTTGCCCACAGAAGCCTTAGATATTACATGTTGAGGTTTGAATTATTTCTTCATTTCTTTCAGCTTGAGAAATTCTGAGCATGTCCTTTTTTATTTTCTGACTCCAGGTCTTTGAACATTTTATTATAATACTTGAATTTGTCTTCTCAAGATGCCCTTTCTAATTTTCTGTTCAGTTTTTTTGCTTTCTCATATTTTCCGTTAATTTTAGCATATCTGTGCTAGCTATAATTTCCTCTTTATATTCATTTTTGTCTTTTCCTTCTTTTTGTCTTCTTAATACATTTTATTTTCTACCTATGTGATATAAACCAAGAGTTCTCTGGTCTTCAGTCATTAGTACTCAGTGCATCAAATCTGTCTTTTCATGATCTCTAAATTCAGGTGGGATATGTTCAATATCATATTTTGGCTCTTGTGAAGTCATTTTAATTTTCTTCAGCTTCAGCCTGAAATTGCATATGAGCAATTGAAGATCAGTTCCGCAGTTGGCCCTGTTCTTGCTTGGCTGATGATATCATCAGTATGTTTTCCAACTTCCTTTCCCTCATATTAGTCAATTTGATTTCTGTGTATTCCATTTGGTGATGTACATGCATATAGTAGTATTTTATGTTTAAAATGTTATTTGTTATTATTGGTTTTACAAAATTTTTAAATGCCATCTTCAACATAGTTTCTCTAACCAAGATCATATTTTTCAGCTACTGATCCCACTATTTTGTTTCAAATTTTGCATTGCAACCAGCAAAATGATCAATACATCTTGATCATTTGTTTGATTAACTTCATATTGAATAAGTTGGTAGAATTCTTCAATTTCATCATCACTGGCTTTGGTGTTTGGTGCTCAAATTTGAATAATACTGGTATTAACTGATATATATAGTTTTAAGAGTACAGATATTGTCCTATCACAGACAGTATTGTATTTCAAGACAGATCTTGAAATGTTGTTTTTGATGATGCATATGACACAGTTGTTCTTTAATTTGCTTCTTTAATTTAATAGTAAGCCAGTATCAATCCATTTCAGATCACTAATGGCTAGTATATCAATCTTTAAGCATTCCATTTAATTTTTGACAGCTTCCAGTTTTCCTAGATTCAGATTTCGTACATTCGGTATTCTGATTGTCAATAGATGTCTGCAGTAGTTTTTTTTTTCCCCATTTTGAATTGTGACCCATCAGCAAATTAAGGTCCTGAGATCCCTGTCAACCCTGTGTACCAAGGGGGTGGGAATGATCCTCGCTGTAAAGATACATTCCCTCTTTTGAGCTACTAAGTCCATAAGTATAGGTCAAGTTCATCAAATTGTAGCGGATTACTCTTTTTTTTTTTTTTCCTCTTCTTTCTTCCTTTAATTACATTCTGATCATTCAGCCATTGAAACCAGATCAAATGGGTTTTATCTGCAAGTATGGGTGTTCTTGTGCATCTCCCCTCACTTCATATCAGCTGGGCACTTCATTCTCTTCTCAAGTGTTCTGTGGCCATCTCCCTGTCCCTGAGTCCAGGAGTCTCCAGGTGGGCAGGAGTCTGTTGAATGTGGTCAGACTTAACTCACAACTTCATTGCTGTTTTTCCCCCCACTTCTTATTGGTAGACCCACGTGGTCACCAGCCTGCTCAAGCATTATCCTTGAATCTCAGTCTTGGAAGGGAATTTGCCCTGAGGGAACCAACCTTTTCCCCAGATGGCTCCCCAGTGAACAACTTGCTTGTTCTTGTGGTAATCAATTGGACTGCCATTATTGTTTTTGATTATTTCTGTTGGTCTTTCTTTCAAGGAGGATCTTCTGTTCTTCTAGCAGTTCCAGGCTGGTCTGCTTGTCCTTTCAATTGGAAATTTCCACCTCAGAAAATTCTGGATGGGGTTCTGGATTCTACCTATGGTCATATGCAATGCAGAAGCTCCACAGAAAGTCTCCTTCACTGGGGAAGTTCTAGCCCCATTTTAGGTTTTACAATCAGTTACAGGCTGAAGACAGACTTATAAGCTTTCTATAGTGATGTTTCTGGCTATTCCTTTCTCTCCCCATCAAATGTCTACTTTATAGTAGTAGGCAAGGTAAACCAAGATTCAAAAGATAGCCAAACATTATTTTCCCTCTATATCCACTCAAACTATGCCTCAGTCCCTATATCCCAGAGTCCTGTTGTTTCAAGATAGAGCATACATCACGATTTACTTCTGTCCCACTTAGCCCATGCAAACCTGCCTACATATTCTCCCATCTGCCTTGTTCTTCCATTCCCCTCCCCCTTCTAGTGTATTGCCCACACCTATCAAGCAAACACCAAAGCTATCTTGGGTCTATTCCCTACCTTGCCTCCACCTTCCCCTCCATCTCCTTGTCCCAACCCCTACACCCCGGTAACCAACAAAGAATTTATGAGGTTTTTGTTCCTTTTAGTGTGGGTACTTTTTCTTAATGTTTTACAATAATGGTCCTGTGCAGTATGTTTCCTTTTGTGACTGACTAATTTCACTCAGCATGATGTCCTCAAGGTTTATCTGTGTTATGTGGTGGCTTGCAGCTTCCTTTTTATTCTTCAAGGTAGTAAAATGTTCCATTGTGTGTATGTACCAAAGTTTGTTTATTCATTCTTCCATTGATGGGCTCTTAGGCTGTCTCCATCTTTTTGCTATTGTAAATAGTGTTGTTATGAACATTGGTGTGCATATATCTACTAGTGTTATGGCTCGTATTTCTTGTGGATAAATGCCAGTTAAAGGAATTGCTGGATCATAAGGTATTTCTATATCCAAT
>NW_006408629.1:11112227-11114312 GCF_000296735.1 Chrysochloris asiatica
TGGGATTCACATTTAGGCCTTTAATCCATGCTGAGTTGGTTTTTGTATATGGAGTGAGGTGAAAGTCTTGTTTCGATCTTTTGCATATCACTTTCCAGTTCCACCAGCACTATCTGTTGAAGAGACTATCTCCTCCCATTCAATATACTTATTGCTTTATTTTTAAATTGCAGCTTAATTTAATAAATATACTGGAACCCCAAACTCAGAAGTTTTTTAAAAATTAAAAAATGCTGCAAGTCAATTAATTTTCTTGCTTTAATCAATAAAATTTGACTTTACTGTATACAACTAAAGTATAAACTGAAACTGGCAACTAGTGTGTGTTATCCTTCTGTGCTCTCTAGATTTTGGCCAAATCTTTTTGTTTCTTGCTGAACTTCCTAATTTTGTGTGGATGGAACTAAGAAGTAGTGATATTTATAAGAGCAAGAGAATCAGTAAAATACTTAATGGGAGCTCATCTAATCAACCTTTTGGAGTTCTGTCACAATATGAAGTGATAAGATTTTTGCAGTTGTTTAAATATATTTGTTGTTGTTGTTAGGTGCCATCGAGTTGGTACCGACCCATAGTGACCTTATGCACAGAAGAACAAAACACTGTCCAATCCTGGGCCAACCTCATTACTGTTGCCATGCTTGAGTCCATCGATGCTGCCACTTGGCCAATCCATCTCGTTGGGGGTCTTCCTCTTTTTCTCTGACCCTCCACCTTACCAAACATGATATCCTTCTCTAGGATTTATGTGATGGTTATAACAGTAGAATAAGTAATGTGTGATGCCAAATAATCATAAAACTCATTTTCTTGTGTAAACTCCCAAAGACAGTTATCACTGCTTGAATTTGATTTTGATAATCTTTAAAACCATTTCTTGCTTGAATCTGATCAGATAAGAGTATTTTGAGGAAGTTTATAAAAATACTTTTTTTCTAAGTCTAAGAATTCTTAGAAAAAAAATTCTAATTCTTAAATCTAAGAATTCAAAGTCATGCAAACAAATAATTAGAATACAATAATAAAAATAAGGAAACAGGTTTTTACCAAAATTGGTTAACATGAGGCCTTTGGCCACAGGTCTTCTTTTGACTGAGCCATCTGGGCTTAATGTCTGAGCTCAGAGAGTTACATCATTGACAGGAAGAAACAGGAAATAAATTTGTGTAACATCTGTTTTTCTCCTTGGATAACTTTGTCAATTTAGATTTCATGCTTTACAGCTGTTTTTCCTTTTGTTTTATAAACTTAACATTTCCTGGTTATCATAATTCCTCTAACCTCAACAATATTGAATGGTGACATGGGGAGTTTGGATTTCTTGGTCAGTGAATTTAACCATGAACACCTCGTTCCAGATATCATTATGATGGATACACATACAATACCAGATTTTTAATAAAGTCAGCACATTATCAAAATGTAAAGTATATGGCTTTGTTTCCTCAAACTTGGTTTTACATGGTGCCAAAAACAAAACAAAAAAACTAGCAATAGTGTTGAAAAAACTGTATTTTAGTATGCTTGTCAGTTACATTTTTAGTGCATTTACACTTTTAGTGCATTCTTTGCTTATTTCAAATAAATTTTCATGTTCTTTCTATGTGTAAATACATTTTGGTGTATTATCAGGAATATAGCTAAAAATAAAATTTTTGCATTGGGAGATGGAGTTGAGCCTATCAGCAACTGTATTTCCATGAACACCTTGCTCTATCCTCTCCTGTCATTCTACCATATTTTCAGATAGAACTTGAGGACATTTCTCTCCTCTCCTGTACTGGTTCTTTAAGCTAAAAGTATAAAGCTGTTCTTATTCCTTATTGGTATTTAAAAATACTTTTTTCCTAGATTGCTTTTGTGCATTTTTTTTCTATTTCCCCATAGGTCATAAGCTAATTGAAGTTAGTCTTTTGCTGGGCATCCTTAAAACATCTAGCATAATACTAGCCAATAGTTGTTCCTTATGAATCTTCAGGGAGGCATGAAGATAAATGCAAATAAAATATTTTTGGTATGAAAGTTTAATATATTTTAGATTTTCAATTAAGTCAGATTTAGTTGCCAAGCTTCAACCATCTGGGG
>NW_006408629.1:11116289-11117065 GCF_000296735.1 Chrysochloris asiatica
GCAGAGAAACACTGTCAGATATAGTGATGGAAAATGAGCCCCTCAGGTTGGAAGGCACTCAAAATTCAACTGGAGAAGAGCTGCCTCCTCAAAAGACTGTGGGTGTTAAGCCCCTGAGACCTTCATTTACTGATGGGACACAACTCAAAATTAGAGACAGCTGTAAACGTCCATTAATAATTGGAATATGGAATATATGAATTATGAATACAAAAATTAAAAATTGTCAAAAATTAAATGAAATGCATAAACATCAATATCTTAGCCATCAGCGAGCAGAATTGGACTGGTATTGGCCATTTTGAACCTGACAACCACATGGTTTACTATGCTGGGAATGACAAATTGAAGAGGAATGAAGTTGCAGTGATTGTCAAAAAGAACATATCCAGATCACTCATGTGGTACAATGTCATCTATGTGATAGGAAAATATCCATGTGCTGCTAGAGAAGACCAGTTAATATCATTATTATTAAAATTTACACACCAACCACTAAAGCCAGTGAAGAAGAAGTAGAATTCTACCAACTTCTACAATCTGAAATTGATCACAAATGCAATCAAGATGTATTGATCATTACTGGTGATTGGAATGCAAAGGATGGGAGCAAAGAGGAAGGATCAGTAGTAGAAACATATGGCTTTGGTGATAAAAATGATGCTACAGATTGCATGATAGAATTCTGCAAAATCAATGAATTATTCATTTCAAATACCTTCTTTAGACAGCATAAGAGACGACTATACACATGGACCTCACCAGATGGAATACTT
>NW_006408629.1:11119245-11124673 GCF_000296735.1 Chrysochloris asiatica
TGACAGCATCGATGGGCACAAGCATGGGAATAATTGTGAGAATGGCCCAGGATAAGGCAGTGTTTTGTTTTGTTTTGCATAGGGTCACTATATACCATCAGTACCGACGTGATGGTACCTAACAATAAAAATAAAAAATAAAAATCCTCGAGGCATGTAGAATAGCCTAGACATGGTGTGTGTGAGGGGGAATTAGTGTATTCCTCAGAGTTGACTATGCTCGTCCCCCCTTTTCTTTCATCACAAAACTCCACAAGATAAATGTTGAATACAATTGAAGTATTCAATTAACTCCTTTCTAGAATAATAAATCCCAAGCTCTTCTAAGAAAAGAAGACAATCTAAGTACTATATTTCCTTTCTTATATTTTTGAAGTAACGAAAGACTAGGAAGGAAACCAAACACACAAGTGTGCAACAAATGGCTCATTGATGCTAAAGGAAGATGTAACTTGTTATCGGTTATGCTGGTCACCAAATTGATACCTGGTTTAAGAGACAGTCTTTAATCTATTTGATCTCATAGCTTAGGAACTAGATGAGCTTTCATCTCGGAGCAATACAAACATAAAAAGCCAAATCCAAGGAGAATGAAACAACCCACATTTCTCCATAGAATCCAGAGTGTCCAGAACCCTCTCTGTCCTATGTTCTAAAATACTTCTGGCAGTGACTGTCCTACAGAGTTTTAGAAACTAATCCACACAGAAAATGATAGACTTTGGCAGATGAAATGGATATAGAGAGCAAGATTCTACTGTGATTAGTGTTGGGGTTTCCAAAGACAGGAAGGGAAGAAAGATCAGGATAATATGTCTTTCAATCTCAGGATAAGGTGAAGAGATTGTTGTTGTTAAGTGCTGTCAGTTCCAATTCATAGCCAGACTGTAATTTCCATACAGTGCCTGGTGGGGTTTCCAACAGTATCACACCATAACACCAAGGTGAAGAGATTGAAGTACAGTAAAACCTGCAAAAGTCAGAACCTGTGTAAGATGGTAAACTGTTGTATAAGGAAAATGAAAATGTTTTTCACTAAAATGTTGTTGTTGTTAAGTGCCGTCAAGTCAATTCTGATCCATAGCGACCCTGCATAGGGTTTCCGAGGAGCAGCTGGTGAGCTTGAACAGCCGACATTGCAGTTCAAACAGCTTTACAATCTGGGATATTAACCCATAGTGCCACAAAATAAGTAGTAGAAAAATGATAAACTTTCTGTCTGTCAAATGTGGAAAACTTATAAGACACAAAGAGACAAGACAGACCCATGGAGTTGTGGCTTTCAGAAATGCCTATAAGGTCACTTTTAAATAATATTTTCACCGCAGTTAAGTACCATTGGTTGGTTCTAAGTCATAGCAACCTTGTTAAGTGCTGTTAAGTAGGTTCTGACTCATAATGATCCTGTATAGAGTTTACGAGGAGAGGTTTTAGGAGCCTGGGAAAAGTCAAAATTAATATGAAAATTGCATTTTCCTTTTTACTTATAAATTTTCTATTGTTGTTAAGTGCCATTGAGTTTGCTCTGACTCATAGCGAAACTGTATAGGGTTTCATAGAAACAGTTGGTGGGTATGAACTTCCGCCCTTGCTGTTAGCAGTCCAGTGCTTATTGTACAGTTCCACACCAGGACTCTTATTTATAAAAGGAAAAAGAAAGAGTAAAATAACCTGTGCTGTTGAGTCGATATAGACTCCGGGCAACCCCATGTGTTACTTAGTAGAAGTGCTCCATGTTGTTACTATTATTGTTAAGTGCTGTTGAGTCCGTTTGGACTCCCAGCAACCCTGTATAGGGTTTCCCATTAGAGAGTGGTGATTCGACCACCAACATTGCAATTCAAACTGACCTTGCAGCTCAGGGCTTACCCGGAACTTCAGGACTCCAGAACTGCTCCATTGGTTTGTCTATAGTCTTGATGGAAGCAGATTACTAGATGTTTCTTCTGTGATGCCAGGGGAATTATCCTGTGTCCTTAAAATAGGCATACACTTGTGTGAACATACTTAATTATCTTTGGAAAACTAAAGAGACAGGGTGACAGCACTAAGAAAACTCATGCTAGACCTCACCACCTCTGACGGAAAGTATCATCAAGACACCAGTGAGAATAACAGGAAAAGAATCTATAAAATTACAATCACTTTTCTCTTTAATCTTTTATTTAGTTTTCCCCTATTTCCAAACAAGGCTGACCTTTGAATAGGGAGAGAATAGATATAAAATTAGGAAAATTAACAAAAAATCACTAAATCACATACTGACTAATTCAGAATGAGTCATTAAAATAATTAATATAATAAATTAAGTGAGATAATAAGGAAAACTTCAAATAGTATTATAAATGACACAATTTAAATAAGATAATCATCTTTAGAGTATAGATAGTTGGCTACTGACATAGGTAATTTTTTCTCCTCAGGATGTCTTTAAAAATACTGTAGATTCTTATCTGTGTCAAATGGTTTGGTTTGTGATTAGACATAAACGCTGGAAATATGATGGGTTGAAGGACTTCTAATATTTGTAAATGCTATGTGATCAGATTTTTGTTTTAGGAAGCTCACTCTAGAGATACTAGAGTCAAGAATAACAAAAGCCTGGTAGCAAAATTATATATGGTCATACATAAATTATAAGTAAAAAATAATATTGTAAGCATCATGATAATTCTCAAATTTTTGACTGTTGAATGATAGTACTCTATTGGACAAATCTGCAACAAAAAATCTCTTTTAAATGTTGTAGACCAAAGATGTTCTGAGGACAAAGGTTACCTTGATGCAAGCCATGGTATTTTTAATCACTTCATATGCACATGAAAGCTGGATAATAAATAAGGAAGACCAGAGAAGAATTTGATGCATTTGAAAGAAAAAAAAGATCTATCTTGGAAGGATTACATCCTTGGAAGCAAGGATGGTGAAACTTTTTCTCATGTACTTTGGATACATTATTAGGAGAAACTAGTCCCTTGAAAACAATATTATGCTTGATAAAGTAGAGAGCAAAAAAGAGGAAGACCCACATTGAGATGGATTGGCACAGTGGCTAAAACAATGGGCTCAAGTATAACAACAGTTGTGAGTATGGCTCAGGACCAGTTCAGTTTTGCATAGGATCCTTAAGAGTTGGATACAACTCCACAGCACCTAATAACAACAATGGGTGATTGTGCCATTCCTAATTAAAAATAGAAAAGGATAAAGAGAAATAGATTTTAAGGAGAAAATGCATTCTAATTTGGGAATATGAATACTGGTGGTGATGGTGATAGTAATTGTGGGTGGTTTAGTTGTTTTCAACTCATAATGATACTGTATAGGGATGCTGAGGCTTTGTTGTTGTTAAGTACCATGGAGTTGGTTCTAACTCATAGTGATCCTGTACAGGGTTTCCGAGGCTGTAAATCTTTACGGGAGCAGAAAGCCTCATCTTTCTCCTGAACTGCTGGTAGTTTGGAACTGCTGACCTTGAGGTTAGCAGCCCAATTTATAACCACTATGCTACCAGAGCTCTGAGGCTTTACTGGAACAGAAAACCTTGTTCTTTCTCTCACAGAGCGACTGGTGGATTTGAACTGCTGATCTTGTGGTTAGAAGTTCTGATAGTAACTCACTATGTTACCAGGGCTCCTTATCTGAATACTGAGGTGTCTAAAGGAAACATTCAACAGAAAGGATTAATAGATAATTGGTTCTATGAGTCAGATTGTCCCAGGTACTAAACAACTCATTAGAATTACTACTGTTTTTGTTTTTGTGGGTTTTTTTCACTACAAATTTGTCCAATGCAGTAGTATCCCGCTGTCACACCTTCAGCCAATTTGTCTGATCATTTATGTGTATACCATTACAAAGAAGCTATATTCTATTCCAACCTCTTCTTTTACAATGATGTCACTCAGCCCTACTCTTCTGCCATTACTCCCATCTCTGACATCTTAAACACACACACACACACACACACACTGTAAAAATGCTGTATTGAATCCCTGATAGACCTCCATATCTGACTTACAGGGGACAGGGAGAGGATAGAGTCAAAATGAATATCAGCCCAAGGCTGATTCCTATGAGGTGAAATTCAAGTATTCTTCTACCCTCCAACCATTTTACCAATTCAGACACCAGCTGCCCCTCCCACAGGAGTTGCTACTTCTCTACTGGGTTTGATAATTTGTTGTAATAGTCACATAGAGCTCACAGACAATAATCATGATTACAGGGTTTATTAGGAAAGTTCCAGATTACAACTTGAGATCAAGATCAATAGGTTATAACTTGGGATCTACAAGAAGTATATAGGCAAAGCCTCCGTTCTTTAGTACAGAACAGCATTAACAGCTTCTTTCAGCCATACAGAGCTCCTCTTAGCCTTCTGGGAATGATCTCATTATGATCTCCTGAAAACAATCTCCTCTCAGTCCCTTCTTGCACACTCTTGGCCCTCACCAATCTTGGACCTCAGCTTTTGGCCTGTTCTCTGCCCTGCTCTAGCAAAAGTTACAAAGTTCCTTTAGCTTTGCTGGTAACTGCCTAGATACACCCCATTCCACTATCAAAATTTCTGCTTGAAGGTGTTCCACTTTCTTGCTTTTTGGTTTGTCACACCTACATGAGCCACCATGTTCAAAGGACTGGGAATCCCATTGAACTGTTTCTTGTTGGTTTCCTACATCTGTGGCAATTGTTCTGACACCATTTCTTGCTGTCTTGGCCTTCTCTGGTGCTATAGTTCTTTGTCTTCAGTCTAATAGGTAACTACACTAAGAAAGCAAAAAGTCATTAAGAAGACAAGAAAGAAAGAAAAGGTCAAAATGGATGTCAGAAGAGACACTGAAATTTGATCTCCAGTGTAGATGCTAAAGCAAATGGAAGAAATGAGGAGGTCCAAGAGCTGAACAGAAAATTTCAAAAATCAGCTCGAGAAGATAAAGCCAAATATTATAACAAAATGTGCAAAAATCTTAAATCAGAAAACCAAAAAGGAAGAACATGCTCATCATTTCTCAAGCTGAGGGGGGAACTGAAGAAAAAATTCAAGACTCGATTTTCATTATTAAAGGATTCTTGGCAAATTAGTGATTGATGCAGAAAGCATCAAGAGAAAATGGAAGGAATATACAGAGTCACTGTACCACAAATAAATGGTTAATGTTCAACCATTTCAAGAGTTAGCATAGGATCAAGAGCCAATGATATTGAAGGAGAAAGTCCAAGGTGCATTGAAGGAATTGGAAAGAACAAGGCACCAGCAATTGATGGAATAAAAATTGAAATCTTTCGAGAAGTGAGGCGGCACAGGAGGCATTCACTCATCTATGCCAAGAAATTTGGAAGACGACTATTTGGCCAACTGATTGGAAGAGATCTGTATTTGTGCCCATTCCAAAGAGAGGTGACCCAACAGAATAAGGAAATCATC
>NW_006408629.1:11125518-11126184 GCF_000296735.1 Chrysochloris asiatica
CCCAAGAACTCATTCTTTTGGTGTTAGTTCCTCAGATTCATGTTTCTATCTGTATTATTTCTCCAATATTTATTTAGCATCTTTGTTATTGGCTACTTTTCTAGGATTCCAGTGCATTATGAATCATTAATATCCATCTCATTTGTAATTCTTCTGAAATAACAGCCATTTTGATCTTTGTTGAAGTTTAGGCTTGTCATTATCCTCAAGTTTATTGAGTATTTACCATCCAGTAACAATTTCCCAATCTAATTATAATTCTGTCCTTTCTTGATCTTTCAGGGAAAACAATGTATATATATTTGTTGTAGTGCACCATCAATTTGAAAAAAAATGGTAACAAGTCCACAAGAGCCAAAGCATGACCTTGAAAATACCCCACCTGAATTTAGAGATCATCTGAAGAGCAAATTTGATACATTAAACACTAAAGACCGAAGACCAGAAGTTGTGGGATGACATCAAGAACATCATACATAAAGAAAGCAAAAAGGCATTGAGAAGACAAGAAAGAGTTAAAAGGTCAAAATGGATGTCAGAAGAGACACTGAAACTTGCTCTCTAGCAAGCTTGGAGATGCTAAAGCAAATGGAAGAAATTAGGAGGTACAAGAGCTGAACAGAAAATTTCAAAAATCAGCTTGAGAAGATAAAGCCAAATATTACA
>NW_006408629.1:11128705-11130741 GCF_000296735.1 Chrysochloris asiatica
TTGATCTGTTAACTGCACACTAGCAGTTCAAACCTACCAGCTCCTCCAAGGGAGAAAGATAATACTGTCTGCTTTCACAAATATTTACAGTCTTAGAAACTTAAATAGTAAGTCCTGCTGTGTTTTATAGGGTTGCTGTGAGACAGAATCGACTTGATGGCAGTGGATGGTTATATCTAAGAGATATACCATTGTTCTTATTATAACATTGAAAAATCAATTATATTTAAATGAAAATTGCCATGTGAGCACAAATATTTCTCTTTAATGAAAAGAAGGTCAGTCTTTCTCTAGAGTTCCTTAATAAATTGGCTTTTAAAGTGATACTCCTCAAAAATATCTGTTAAGAAATCGCTTTCAAGAAAAATGTTTCATTTCAGAAGATTTTTAGAACATTAGCACTTGTAATGGAAAGAATATTTCTGGAAATAAGGCATATCTAGTTTGTAACATAAATAAGAAAAATTACATGCAGACTTAATATAAATTTATTTCTCTAATTTTTAAAATTCTCTAATTCTAATACCAATCTTAATTTCTTCTTTTCCTATTGTTTAAACAACTACCTTTTTGTCATTCTTAGCACTTTAAAGATGAGACGAGTTTGGCTTTGATGTGTGAGACATTGTACAAACTTCTGTAAAGCATGAGGGAGTATATCTATTCAGAGGTGCTAGCAACAACCCTAGTCAGGTATTTACTTTTTTCTTATATAAGCTAGGTCAAGTGTATGGAGTTCTGGTGTGGTGATATCAGATAAGCTCTGGGCTGCTAACGAAAAGGTTAATTGTTCAATTCCACCAGACACTTCTCAGAAATCCTATGCAGGGTTGCTATGGCTCAGAATTCTGTTGATGACACAAGTTGTATAAATTCTCTTTTGTTGCATAAGAAACCATTAAAATATGTTTTTCCTTAAAACAACTTACTTTTTGTTACATCTTAAAAATCAGTGTGATAGTTGGGTACTCAGGTGACCTGGTCAAGATTGGATAGCGTTCCTCACGCACATGTAATCAGAGGGCAGGTTGGCTGGTGCAACAGGAGTATGCAGACCATGGGCTGACATTATCCAGCAGGCCAGCCTAGGCTTGTTCACATGGTGGCAGTAAGTTTTCAAAAATGAGCATGGAGTCATAGAGGCCTCTTGAGAGACCAAGGCTCAGAATTCCACTGTTTGTCAAACTAAATCACAGAATCAGCCCAAATTCAAAGAGAAGGGAAATAACTGCCATTTCTTTATGGGAGGAGCCTCAAATTACATGAGAAAGAGGCATGGTTGGCTGTAGAAGAATAAATTTAGTCATTTAGAAAACCACACAAACCTATTGGGTATTATGGGCAAACAGAAGACAGAATAATTATGGTGCTTCACTTTCTGAGTTTTTCTCTTTTGTTGAGGTTCGTTTTGAGAACGGTAAAGCCTTCTGCATATACAGTTGCTGAGAGACAAAGACAAAAAAATACAAAAAGCAACCAGGAGCCAATCTGAGAGACACTAATTTATTACAGAAAATAAAATAAAAGAGAGATGGTCTGTTAAACAAAGGATGAAAAAACAGCTGTTTCTAGTGGTGGCTGGCTGGACAGCGAAGTTCCATGCAAGGTCTATTTATATAATAAGGTGTACAAGCTTTATATGCATCAGGATAGTTAAGGATAGTATGTGGAACAAGGAAAAGGTAGGAAAGTCACAAGGGGCAGGGCTACCTGCCCCTTTCTAAAGAATAGAGTTTCACTATGCATAGTGGGGACAGAGAGAAGCAACAGGAGATATGGTTTGAGTTGACATTAGTGTGTCAATGTTGGATTTTGGATTGTTCATTTTGTGTCCCTACATCTCTCTTATTTCTTGTACTTTATCCTTCTGAGACAGTGAATTATATGATAATTTAGGAGGTTGATTTTCTGATATAAAATTAGTGTACATAGTTTGGAAGGCAGAGTCTAGCCCTAGAATTTTTCATCCCCTCAAGGCATTTCTCTCTAAATTCTATACAGTATTGATATACTTTTACAAGGATAACTTTTACAAG
>NW_006408629.1:11130841-11135638 GCF_000296735.1 Chrysochloris asiatica
TAACTGAAAATATCTACTCTCATTGAGTTGGTATCTATTCTATCTGATACTTAAGCCATATGGGGTACAAATATTTGAAATAGCATCCTGTTTGAATACATATTTAGTGCTCAATCACTGATTAAACAACTCAATAAGACATTTGAAATTCAATTAAAAATTGAGGCTCAATTGCCAGGTAAGATAGTTAAGAACCACACTCATTTTTGCTAAAGAATGTAAATTGCTATTCCTATTCCAGTAAAAATAAGAGTCGAATTATATATGCTGAATATGTTGTTGTTGTTAAGTGTTATCAAGTTTGTTCTGACTCCTAGTATAGAGTTTCTGAGGAGCAGTTGGTGAGCCTGAATAGCCGAACTTGCAGTCCAGCACATTAACTCACAGTCATTAGAACTCTGGAAATTATATACCTTCTGCATCTAGACTGATTTTACAAGAGCAAAGCTATTTGACTCATAATACTGCACATGTCAGACAATTTTTAAGGATCCATCAAGGCCTGGCACCAAGTAAATAAAACCTCATTCATCTATCCACTGAGTTCAATTTAATAGCAGCAAAATGCTCAGCTACCCTTATTCACCATTTTTAATGGAATTCCTTGTGAAGTTCTTCATGATAATTCTCTAAATATCTCCTTCCCACAACTTATTGGAAAGCCATTATTTCATTTTAATTAGAAAGTTGGAACTTGCACACCTGTAGAGGACATCATTCTTGCCTAGTAGCATTATAGACAATTTTCCAATTTTAATTTATGTGCTGAAGAAACACACAAACATGCTTAATTAACAAACAGAGATTTAAAATTAAGTTTTAGTTTTGCTTGATTCCAGTTAATGTTAACTTGAGTTAAGTTTTCATTGAAGTCTCTTCCTTGTGAAATTTAAATAAAGAATTTTTTTTCTCTTTTTTTGATATTAACTTAAAATGGTTGGTTTGATAATGGATAATGAAACATACTTGAATTGCAAGAACTTTTCCAGGTTATAGGGCTAGCTTTACCCAAATTGGTCAGGTAGAGTCTCTTCAACATGTTTCCAATATTTCAATTCCCGTTTTCAGCTTCCTTTGAAAGTATTGTGGCCATATGCCTTTGTCTAGTTTTTTTTTTTTTTGCTATTTATACTTGCTCTCAGAAAATCACTGACATTAAAGAAAACACAATTATTATGAATTAGAATTACTCTTTCTAATGACATATATATCATAGTCTAGATTCTGATCATAATCATCATCTGGATTACAGATGTGTTTTTAAAATATTTTGAACTTATTGCTAAGTTTTAGAAATAAGAATATTTCATAGGAAAATTTAGATTTCTGGTATCCTTTAAGATAAAAAAATGTAGCCATCATGGGCCTGTCCTCTTGAATAGCAATAGCTGAGTTAAGGTAGGGATATCAGATAAAATACAAGATGTCAAATAATGTATACATTTTAGTACACAATATATATTTTTTTAAAATAAGCATACAATATTTGGGACACACTTATTTAAAATCTTATGCATTGTTCATATGAAATTCAAATTTAACTAGTGATTTATGTTTTTATTTGCTAAATCTGACAACCCTATCAATTTAAAAGGGATACAAACTACAGTTTGCTGCAGTCCCCACTGAGTTCACCTTATTCCTTTGTTTGATCTGCATGTTTTAAGACCTGAATGACTTAAGACCTGAATGTCTTAATCTAGATAACTGAGTCTCTAATAGTATTGCACTCTTCAATTCTACAAATTGAATGTCATTATTTTAGCTCAAAGCATCTCTTGAAAGTGCTTGTCAAATGTGAGGGACTTTCTGTCTTGGATTTCTACTGATCCTTTCAAAGTGATCATAAGCCTAGGACTTCGACCTCTGATCCATTCTGACTTTATCCAGGTTACCAATATTATCCTACAAAGATAAAATAACTCTAAGGGGGTCTGATTTTAGAGATATTTAAATCTTTAGGGTTTCCTTTTAAACCAATAGTTAATTATATTTCTATGTCTAGGTCCTAAACCAAGGGGGAAAATGTTATGGGGGAAAATATTTATGGTATTAATATTTAAAATTACTAAAATGAGAGTCAATAATAATGTTTAACAATAGGGGAAGAGTAAATTTAATTGTGGTACATTTTCAGAATGGATTAGTTTATTCCTATTAGTCTTATTTGTGAAGGGTTTAACATTGCATGGAAAATGTCAGAGTTAAGTTAAAAGAAATCCTGATGGAAAAATGTATATACAATAGGAACACATCATGGAAAAATTGTATCTACAAGAAAACAGAACAACTGAGTATAAATAAATAAGAATAGGGTTAGTTGTCTGCAGTTATAGAGCATGCTTACCCCTATTTCCTCTTCCCTGTTTTCTCTTCTACGTCTTTCTGTTCTTTCTGCTTTTTGTAATTTTTCTACAATGAGTATGCGCTACATTTATATATACACCTGCATTTTGAATTTACAGGACCTTTAAAATTTTTCTTTTATACATACACAATACATAGCTATAGATGTTAAAATCAATTATCGATCTCAAATTTCTTTGTCACTTAATGACATTATATGTGAGAAACCACAGTGCCTTATAAGGTAAAACACCATGGAGAGTCTGTAAAATGTAGGTGGCTAAGCATTGGTTAGATAATTTTAGGTCCTTTATTTGTTATAGGAAACTGTTGGTGCGGTGGTTAGCACTTGGCTGCTAACCAAAACACTAGCAGTTTGAATCCACCAGCAGGTTCATTAGGAAAGGATTTACAGTCTGCTTCTGCAATGATTACAATTTTGGAAACTCTGTGGGGCAATTCTCTTCTGTTTTACAGGGTTGAAATGAACTAGCAGTAGGTTTGGTGTTGGTTTGGGTATGTAATGTGAGAAGAAAGTTTAGGAAAGAATTTGTGAAGATATTTTAGAAAAATCCTTCCTTCCATTTTTGAAGAGGAGTTGATATTTCTGCCCTCCATATCAAGCTTGGTGAGAGATACTTATACATGACAATTTAAAGAACTACATATATGTCTCTTGCAATTGGAGGATGCATAGTATTAACGTTCAACTTTCATTTGTGGATATCTAAAAGATGAGAAGTGGGCTAGCTATCTGCTACAGACATTGATAAATGAGAAATGACTGTATAGGGAGCCTGAGTTTTTAAAAGTTTGGCAAGGTAAAACATTTAGGAGTGTTCCTTGTGGACTGGATGCGGTTTGCATACACTAGAGACAACCATCGTGCAGTGGTCTCGGAACCTATCTAATACAGAAATTGGCCAACAGGCTTGAGGGCCAAGAAATTTTAGCCAAAAATTTTCTTATGCATATAGAAGGATAAAGCTATGAGTTAGAAAAGACTACAGTTAAGTCATTGCTGTACCAAAGTACCCACAAAATTGCTCCATTAGTTAAGAGGCAGGATTTATACATTAGTCATGGCCACAGAAAACTTGACACCAGCTTATGGTATCAGAACTTTCCCATCTCTTCTCACTCTTCTCTCTACCATTATCTAAGACTGGAGAGGTCAGAAACTATTGTTGGCAAAATACCATGGAGAAATATACTGGGATAGAAAACAAAACAAAACAAAACAAAACAGTGACGATCACCTTTCTAGGGGGAAATGGATTAGTCCATAACTTTGATTGAAATTGTAAGTGATGAATATTACAAGAGATGAGGCAAGTGTTAAGTACAGATTAGGCTGTTTAGTGAGTTGAAATGATCTAAGGTAGACTCAAATGATGGTCAATTTATACTTCCTCATTTCATAGTTATCTCCATACAGACAGAATGAAGTACCTGCAACTATTTACTAGAGGATTTTTCTGATGTCCATAACATTTTTAGCCTAGAAGCAGGACATTCCAGAATTTTCAAGAATTGACATTGCTCTACTCTACCTCCAGGAGCATCTGTCAGCCAATGACTGATACAAAATGATGGAAAGATGGCTCAGCTCATTGGCCTTTCAGGTGGGGTAACCTCAGGATGCAATCTGCACTATCTCTCAGAGTTTGCCTCTAGAATTGAACTCCAGGTGCCTGTTGTTCTTAGGTACTGTTGAGTTGGTAACTACCAATAGTGACCCTATGTACAACAGAATCAAACACCACCCAGACCTACACCGTCCACACAATTGCTTTAGCCTATTGCTGCTGCCACTGTGCACATCCATCTTATTGTCGGTCTCCTTCATTTTTGTTTACCCTCCATTTTGCCAAGTATGATGTCCTTCTCCAGGGACTGGTCCCTTCTGATAATATGTCTGAATTATTAGAGACAAAGTCTGTCACCTTGTCTTCAAAAGAGCATTCTGGTTATACGTCTTCCAGAACAGATTTGTTTTTTCTGCTGGCAGTCCATGGCACTTTTAATAATCCTCTCCAAAACCATAACCATCAATTCTTCTATGGTCTTCCTTATTTACTGTCCAATTTTAACATGCATATGAGTCCATTTAAAATACCAAGGCTTGGGTCAGGCACACTTTAGTCCTAATATTGACAATTTGCTCTTGAATACTTTAAAGAGGTTTCATGCAGCAGATTTGCCTATTGCAATGTCATTTGATGTCTTGATTCTTATTTCCATAAGTGCAGGTGGTAGATCCAAACAAAATGAAGTCTTCAACACAAATCTTTTCTCCATTTATCATGATGTTATTACAACATTGAGAAGTATGAGTATTTCAGAACACTTAATTATACTTCCAAGAGATCTGTACCTACACCAAGAAGCAGTTGTTCGAACAGAACATGGGAACACTGAATGTTTTAAAATTGGGAAAGGTGTGAGACA
>NW_006408629.1:11136400-11140626 GCF_000296735.1 Chrysochloris asiatica
GGTATCATTGATGGACTCAAGTGTGGCAGCAGTAGTGAGGTTGGCCCAGGATCGGACATTGTTTCGTTCTTCTGTGCATGGAGTTGCTATGAGTCGGTTCAGACTTGATGGCACCTGACAACAACAACAACATTCATCGGTATAGTGGTGAGGATATTTGTTTTCATTATATTGAGGTGCAAGTCATATCAAAGGCTGTGGTCTTTGCACTTCATCTATAAGTACCTTTAAGTCTTCTTTGCTCTCAGCAATCGAAATTGTACCATCTGCATTTCCCAGGTGGTTAATGAGTCTTTCTCAATCCTGATGCCACATTCTTCATATAATCCTGCTTCTCAGGAGATTTGTTAAGCGTACAGAATGAATAAGTATGGTGAAAGAATACAAGCCTGTTATGCACTTTCCTGATTTTAAACCATTCAGTGTCTCCTGTTATGTTTCAGTGACCGCCCTTGGTATGTACAGGTCCTTATGAGCTCCATGAAGTATTCCAGAATCCTCATTCTCTGCAATGTTGTCCATAGTTTGTCGTCATCCACACATTTGAAAGTCTTTAGGTAGTCAACAAAGTAGAGGTAAACATCTTTCTGGTATTCTCTACTTACAGCCAAAATGAATCTGACATCAGCAATCATATCCCCCCTCATTCCATGTCCTCATGTGAATCCAGCTTGAACATCTGGAAATTCTCTGTTAATGTACTGTTGCAGTTGTTTTTAAATTATCTTCAGCAAAATTTTATTTCCATCAGATTTTAATGATATTGTCCAAATATTTCCACTTTCCATAAGGTTGCCTCTCTTTGAAATGAGCACAAATATGGATCAATTCCAATCACTTGTCCAGGTATCTGTCTTCCATATATCTTGGCATTGATGAATGCATGAGTGCATCCAGCACTGTATCAGTTTATTGAAAGATTTCAGTTTGTATTCCATTGAATCCTGGTGCCTTGTTCTTTGCCATTGTCTTTAGTGCACCTTGGACCTTTTCCTTCAGTACCATTGGCTCTTGTTCATATGCTGCCTCTTGAGATCGTTTAAAAATGAGCATTCCTTTTTGGTATAATGGCTATGTATTCCTTCCATCTTCCTTTGATGTTTCTTACACCATTCAATATTTTCCCCAAAAAAATCCTTCTGTATTTCAAGTTGAGGCTTGACTTTTTTTCTTCAATTCTTTCAGTTTGAGAAATGTTTTTCTATTTTAACTTTCTAAGCGTAGTGGTTACGAATCGGACTGTGAACTGCAAGGTCAGCAGTTCAAAACTACCAGCTGTTCCGTAGGAGAAAGATGAGGCTTTCTGCTCCCTTAAAGATTACAGGGTCACTATGAGTCGGAACCGACTCCATAGCACTTAACAACAACAACAATTCCAGATAAATGCACATTTTACTATAATATTTATTTTTGTCTTCTTGATCTGCCCTTTGAAATTTTCTATTCAGTTCTTTTAACTCATTTCCTCAATTTGTTTTAACATCTCTATGAGGAGAGCAAGTTTCAGAGTTTTTTCTTACATCTATTTTTGTCTTTTCTTTATTCCTTGTTTTCTTAATGACCTTTTGCTTTCTTCCTGTATGATTTTTTCAGTGGTGTTTGGTCATTAGAGCCTAATACATCATATCTGTTCTTGAGATGATCTCTAAATTCAGTTGAGATATGTTCAAAGACATATTGTCTCTCATGAACTTGCCTGAAGTCTCTTCAGCTTCAGCCTGAACTTGCATATGAATAATTGACAGTCTAAAAGTCTGACCCTGACTTTTCCAGTGTCTCTTCCCATAGAAATATTCAATTTGATTTCTGTGTATGCCATCTGGTGAGATACATGTGTCTAGTCTTCTTTTTTTTAAAGACATTTCCAATGAAGAAGTCATTGGTCTTGCAAAATTCTATCATGTGACCTCCAGCATAATTCTATCACATAGACAATATTTTTAGTCCTGGTGAGGCACTGTGGATTAATGCGTAGGACTGTAAAGTTGGTTTGAACCATAAAGTTAGTAGTTCAAGCTCACAAATTTCTCCTAGGAAACCCTATACAGCTTGGAACTGACTTGACTGTACTTAACAGGCAATATTTTCAGATTACTGATCCTTCCTCTTTGTTTCCAACCTCTGTATTCCAGTCACCAATAATTATAAATACATTTTGATGACTGTCATTATTGTTAAGTGATGTTGAGTCGATTCTGACCCATAATGTCACTGCACAACATTTCTGAAGAATGACTAGTGAGTTTGAACTGTTGACCTTGCCAGTTCATACCAATTTTGAAGTCCAGCATATTGATGGCATGTGTGATCAATTTCAGACTGAAATAGTGAATATGATTCATCAATTTTATCATTACTGGCTTTAGAGGTTGGTGCATAACTTTGAATAATAGTGGCGGTTACATGGTCTTCTTTGTCAGCATATGAATATTATACTATCACAGACAGCATTATATTTCAAGATAGATCTTGAAATGTTCTTTTTGATGATGAATGTGACAACATTCCTCTTCAATTTGTCATTCATGGCACAGTAAACCATAGGTTGTCAGATTCAAAATGGTCAATACCAATCCATTTCCATTCCCTGTTGCCTAGGACATCAATGTTTATGGATTCCATTTCATTTTGACAACTTTTCAATTTTACTAGATTCATACTTTATATTTTTCATGTTCTAATCAATCATTGGTGGTTATTTGAAGCTGTTTTTCTTCCTTTTGAGTTGTTGCTCATCTGCAAAGAAGGTCCCAAAAGCTTTACTCCATTTGCTTCACCATGGTCAACTCTAATTTGAGGAGACAGATCTTCACCAGTCATATTTTGAATGTCTTATCACCTAGAGGGCTCATCATCTGGCACTATATCTGACAGGTTTTTTTTGTGCTATTCATTATGTTTCAATGTTCAATATTCTGGTGCTATCTGACACCGCTTCCTGCTATTTGTAAAGTTTTCGGTGGCTAAATATTCAGAAGTATTCTACCTCTTCTTCCAATCTGTCTTAATCTGTAAGCTCAGTTGAAACCTTTCCCTCATGGGTGACCTTGGCAGCATTCAAAATTCCAGTGGCATTGCTTTCAGCATCACATCAACATGAAAGTCACCACAGTGCAACAAACGGACAGACGAGCAGTAGATTAGGTGCTTAAACACTATAAAAGTGTTCCTTTATTGTTTTTTTTTTTTCCTTTTCCTGTTTAATTTTCTACCTTCCTATGAGTGCTTCCTTGATTCAGCTCCCAAAGAAACTATTTGCTTTAAATTCTTGTTTCAAAGTCTGTTTCTTGGGATACCCAGGTTAGAACAAAGTGGTACTTGAGGTGGCATAGCTTATCCACCTGCAGGATAGATGGGAAATTGGATTACTAATGGCCAGATGATAACAAACACTCTATTTCTCATGGTCCTTGGAATGATTATGATTTCAGGTATGCTGTGACATCAAAATTACTAAAACTGTCACCTATAGGAAGTTGGTATGGGTTATATGCAGAAGGAAATGGAGAGGTTCTTGGAATACATCAGATATTTGTGTGATATGGAGACATTGTTCGTTATAACAGTTTACATCCTGATTGACTATTATTAAATGACACTGAAAATTTTAAGGAAGTTAAAAAAAGACTCAATTCACCTAACTTTCAAATCAAGGTGTGATCTTCATGATAACATTTGTTGTTAATTGCTGTTGTTAAATAGTTCCAGACTCATGGCAACCCCACACAACATTTAAAGAAATGCTTATTTTATTTAACCAGAGAAGGATTGTGGTAAAAATAAGCCCCAGGTTTTAATAGGAAGAGAAACAGAGTTACAAAGAAGGTTGAATTTATAGTTCTGGTATCTGTGGGAAGAAACAGGAGGAAAGTACAATGTCATCAGCCAAAACAGGACTAGAGGCTGACTGTGAAACAGGCCATCAATTGCTCATAGTCCTGGCAGTTCCCTGTCAATGTATTTTTGAAGATATTTAAAAATTTTCTTCAGCAAAATTTTATTTGCATATGATATTAATGGTATTGATTTCCTCATTCTGTTAGGTCACCTATCTTTGAAATGGACACAGATAAGGATCTCTTCCAATAGGCTGGCCAAGTAGCTGTCTTCCAAATTTCTTAGCTTAGAAGAGTGAGTGCCTCCAGTGCTTCATCGGTGTGCTGAAACAGAAACAGAAAGAACTGAAGAAAAAATTCAACCCTCAGGTTACATATTGATGGATGTTG
>NW_006408629.1:11140726-11141238 GCF_000296735.1 Chrysochloris asiatica
TCTCTCATATTTTGGACATATTGTCAGGAGGGAACAGTCGCTGGAGAAGGATGTCATGCTGGGTAAGATGGAGGGTCAGAGAAAAAGAGGAAGACATCCAACGAGATGGATCAGCCAAGTGGCATCATTGATGGCGTCAAGTGTGACAGCGGTAGTGAGGTTGTCCCAGTATTGGACATTGTTTCATTCTGCTGTGCATGGGGTCGCTATGAGTCGATTCCTACTCGATGGCACCTGACAACAACAACAACAACAATGAGTTCATTGCTGCCATCATGTTACTGTTTTGGTAGTCCTGTTCATTCCTTTGTTTTGCATGCCTTCTTGTGCTGGGTTTGTGTATTTTGTGCTATTGCTTTTTGGTTTCTTCTTAGTTTTCACGTTTGCTTGTTCTGCTTGGAAGTTCATTTTCATGGTAACTTGTGAAATATTAACTTTCTTTGGGGTTACCGTATAGTCTACTATCTTTTCTCTTCATTTAGGAGAATCTATTGTATCCTGTGCGCTACATG
>NW_006408629.1:11141598-11147358 GCF_000296735.1 Chrysochloris asiatica
CATTGCCTTCTTGCTTGCATAGCTTGTTCTGAATAGTCAGAGCTTTATCTGATTTACTTGCCTTTATAAGTGACTCTTCTTTTTCTCTCTGGCCGCTTTTAGTATTCTCTCCTTGTCTTTGATTTTGGTGGTCTTGATATTTATATGTCTTGGTGACTTTCTTTTGGGGTCTATCCTTTCTGTGGTACCTTAAGCTTCTTGAATGTTTATCTTTTCATCTTTAAAGATGTTAAGGAATTTCCTTCCAGAAGCTCTTCAACTATTTCCTCTGTGGACGTCTCTGATTCTTCGTTTTTGGAATGCCAGTAATTCTTAAGTTGCTCCTCTTCATGTTATCCAGCATGACTCTTAGACTTTCTTTAGATTGTTTAAATCCTTTTTTCTGCTTGCTCATCTATCTTAGCTGTATTGAGAGATTTGACTTCCAGCTTGCTAGTTCTGGCTTCCATCTCTTCTATTCTGCTCCTTTACCCTTTCAGTGTATTATCCATTTTTGATATTTTATTATTAATCATCTGGACCTCTTTTTGCAGATTTTGAATTGTTTCCAATGCTGTATCAATCTTATTTGATTGTTCTTGTAGTACTTTCCTGACTTCTTCTTTGTTTTGTTCCACCCCGGTTTGGAACATTTGAATTTGTTACCATATCATTCTTCTGAATTCTTTCTCAGGCATATCCAAAAACTGCTCTTCCTCTTCTAGAAAGCATTTGTCTGTCTCCTGCTCATTTGTCTCAACTACTCTCTTCTGTTTTTCTACATGTTTTGATATCTTTTGTTGTTTTGTGTTTATTATTTCCAATAGTTATGTGTTTTTTTAATACTTAAGTGGATGAGTTTTATTGTGTTATTAAGCTTACTGGATGTCTCCTGGTGCATATGATCAGAAGATAGGCTTCCCTTTTCGCATGTAATGTTTAGCAGCTGTTATTGGCTCTTGTCTCAATGGTGGAATATTATGGGGTATACTTGTAGCCTGGCTGTATGGCCACAATTGCTGTCTCTTCTTAGTTAATGTAGGGAGAAAAAGCCCCCACCTCCAGGAACAGTGTGTGTTCAAAAGGTCCAAAAGTAGAAGAAATATAAAAGCAGAGACAAGAACCTCCACTTTAAAACAGAAATAATGTTGTGTGTGTGTACCGTAGAAGCCTCCAGTTGTGGGTTGGGATGTCCACTCACTCAGGCCCCTCCCCTAGTCACCATCATAGAGGTGTGCAGATAGATATTGAGAAGTTTGTTGAAGAAAGATTGTTTACTATTTTTCTTGTGGGTAGACAAGGGTTCATTGTCTCGCCCTAGTTAACTTTGGGGCTGGGACCCATAAGCAAAAGTCAAAAGCTGCAGCCAAAGGATTTGCCTTTGGACTGATGGGACTCTCTTCTCTCTGTGCTGTGGGTAAGTTGCAGTCTCAATGCTGAACGTTTTTTGGGGGTGTGCACCCCCCGCCTGAAGGTGTCTGGGCTGGGCAAAGAGGGCACAACAGGGAAAAGGAGGGGAAAAAAAACATGTAAAGTGCCTCCACACCTCCTTTCGCAGATGTCGCTTCCCTGCTTTTAGAACACATTCCCTTTGCTGGTCTGTCTGTAGTCCCACCCTCTGACTTCTGCCCAGGCAGGATGGATGCAGAGGGAGTCCAATTCCAATTTCTAAAATGCAATGTTTTCCTTTATACCATGATTTTTCCACTTGTGGTTTTGGGAAACTGACGCCTAGACCTTTATGAAAAATCCAGAGCTCTGGTGTAGTTTCCTGAGAGCTGTGTCCATGAGTTTTCAGCCCCTCCCTGATGGAGCCTTCCCTACCTGACTCTGCTCTGCCACTGCCAACTGGACGTTTTCTCATGTTTATATAATTTTTAACCATATAATTTCTCACTATATAAAAGAATAATACTTAGGAGCTAGTATTTTTCTCAGATATTTTATAGCTTCATCCCAAAGTACTTACTCAATTCTATCTGTAACTTCTCACATTCAATGCTGTAGTCCAACAATACCTGTCAGTTATTGTCTCATGTTCTGTTTTTTTCTATTTCTATTCTGTTTACATTATGTTTATTTTACTTAGAATTCCCTAGGTTCAAGTCATATACATAGTCCATTTTAAAGTTTATGTGACTCTTCAGTCTTCTCCCATGAGTATTATTACTTTATTTTAATTTCCTCATGTACTTACTTATTTGCATTGTACTTAGATCTGGATTTTATTAATTATTCTGTATAAGTAACTGGATTAGGTTATAGTTTTGTGAGGTCAGGGTAAATGCTTTTTGTATTTTCTTTGTCCTTACATACATATAGTATTATTTTGCAAAATTGTAGGCTAATACAAATTTGTGGATTGTTAAGAATGTACTGAAAGAATTCCAGACAGAAACACTATTTTGAAAAATTATTTAGAGTATTGCATCCCAGGGCTTAACTGTCAATACTGTCAAATAGCCTCTTTTCAGATTTGATTGTGTGTAGCGTAGTGGTTACGAATCGAGCTGCGAACCTTAAGGTCAGCGGTTCGAAACTACCAGCTACTCCGCAGGAGAAAGATGAGGCTTTCTACTCCCGTAAAGATTTACACCCTCGAAAACCCTGTAAAGGGTCGCTATGGGTCGGAACTGACTCGACGGCACTTAACAACAACAACAACAACCCTTATATACTCCTGTCCAAGATAAACAGCTATATCACACTACTATTTTAATGTTAATTAATTTATAAACATATTTTCCTATAAAGTATTTGATTTATTGTGTATATAAAATTGACAGTTTTATTTAAATTGACTTTTATTTTTGTGTTTTCAGTTGCTTAATTATTTGCACATTTTATAACAAAATTGACTGCTATTGCATATAAAAGTTTTAATAAACAGAATTCACCTCATGACCTCTTCTTATTGTGATTTAATGTCTTATGTGGTATAAATTGATGTATTTATGTTTGAAATAGCAAAGCAAACCAAATTGTATGATGTCATAATGTATATTATGATAGCTTACAATACAGTTTAAATTTATTTATATATTCGGGTACACTTCCTAAAGACTTCACCATGATGAATTAAACAGGATTTTTTGGTGAAAATATTAATAATGTTTTAGCATTACAAGAGTATTTGCTACCAGAGATTTTCAGACTAGACATATTTAATTAGACTGGCCAAGAGACAAGTGGGTGAGGAAATGAGTTCCTTGTCCATTTATTTTCCACTTGCTAGTTTCATTTCAAATACATCAACTACTTTCTAAATCAATTACAGGTATCTGTAAATAAATTAAAAAAGATCATTCTGATAATATTGAAAAGTCATGAGCAGCATAGTGGGTATCATCCAGATATCGAACTTATAAAAGGAGCAATCTCGAAACATGCATTTTTCTGAAATATGTTGCTTACCTTATGTATAGTGTGCTAACTTCTATTCAGTACACAAAATATTTCAGTTTTATATGAAAAAATATAAACATTTTAAATCAAAACACTTGTTATAATATAAGCAGAGAATAATATTTCTGTGCTTTTTATATTTTACTAGGACTGGTGATTGGTTTGTTTATTAGAATATTTGTTTCTTTAGCTTATGTTAAGGTTACAGGATGTAATATAAATCTTATAAGTTTCAGAATGAAACATCTTGGTTTGAGTCATACCTACTGCAGCTAATTTTGACTAATTACTTAATTTCTATGAATATTGATTTATGCATTAACAATCTCTTGGCACTCATGAACATTAAATATAAATGTTACCCATCTATAAATAACAAAGTGATTTGCATGCAATGCTTTCTAAATGTTTGAACCATTTTTTCCTGAGCAACTCATTTTTCTAATCCATTAAATATTTTTCTAATTACCATCTTAGTGACGTATGTGATTTTGCAACAAAGCAAAATGAAACAAAAATAACAACAGCAAAACCCACTGAATATAAAAGAGTAATTTCAATGTGATACCAATTTAATTTGTACCTCATTTTTAAATTGTAATCAAATTCATGGCTCACTAAATTATTCCACAAGATTCTTTTGCTCATCTCCTTCTAATTTGTTCATAGCCTTCAGCATCTGAGAAATCTCTTTTTTTGTCAGAATCCTTACTCTTCATATACAATAAAACTGCCTGAATGTTGACACTTAAAAATACTTGAGAATTAAAAATGTATTTTCCTTCTGCCTCTTGTTTTTCTCCACCCATTCTCTGAAGCCCTTGTATAAAACCTGAGAGAATGAACTGGCATACCCATTTTTTTTTCTTGAAGATAGAATGGGGTGAATGGTAAAAAGAACAAAGACAGAAATGTGAACACTAATACTCCATGATATTTATTTTTTTGTTTGTTTGTTTTTTTTCACTTTCATCAGAATTCACCAAAACACATCTTTTATAGTCATTTTAAGCAACAACACTTGGCTTTCAGTTATCAGCTTTGTCATGAATCCAAAGTGAATTTTCCCTGTGATTTAGATTAGAATTCAAAGCTGTTAAAACATTCAATTTTCTGTAAATATAAAGAAAATCTCTGATGCTTGAGAGCTCACAATTTAGGAATAAACAGTGTACTTTTATGATTCTGATTTTAATGTCTGCAAATGGATTTATCATAGGTAGGCATCATGACATATCTTATTTTGAATGAAACCTGGAAGTCACTAAGCAATTACTTACTTCAAAACAGACACAATCCCTGATATTAAGAAACAAGTGGAGAACAAACAAGATGGTGGATAAGGTAGAAGTGAGTGAGGAGCTCCATCAGCAACAACATAGAATACCAGACCAAGCAGGTTCAGGGGATGGACCCAGAATTGTGAACCACATATAAAGGAATATTTAGAAAATTGTAAGGCTTAGTGGCATTTGTATCAGAAGTAAGAAATCCAGTGCTTTATAATCCAAGGTGCTCAGCTACTCCCTGAACAGTTATCTTGGATGAGACTAAATGGGGAAAGGATCACAGCAGCCACGGATGCCTTATAGAACCACAGAGATAAAGGTGTGGACATTTTTTTTTTTTTGTACCTCTTCATTGGTCTCTCGCTGTCTGTGCACCTCTATTCTGGTGACTAGAGGGGTACCTGAGCTAGTGTACACCCTCCCTCACCCCCAGAGGGTTCTATTACACAAATACACAAATCTTTTCAAAATTTAAAGGGACAGATTCTACTTAAAGCCAAACAGAAGCACAAAAGATACAGCCAGCTCTGAACCATTTATCACTAGAAAAAAGTTCTGAATGAGGGTTGTGGAGCAGGACAGGCAGACTAAAACAGGAAACAGGCTGAAGTTGAAATCCTGAGTTATGTCATAATAACCAATAGTAGCATATTGAAATTTCTCAGGAAGAAGAGTGAAAAGGAAAGCCCATCTCCTGACCACATGTACCTGGAGGCAGTCAGAAAGAATAAAAAATATGAAAACACACACCCATCTAATTTTGGATATCTCAACAGAAACCATGCAGGCAAGAAGGCAATGGGGAGACATACATAAAACCCTGAAAGAAAAAAAACTACCAACCAAAAATCCTCTACCCAGCAAAGCTTTCAATAAAATATGACAATGTAATCAAAACATGCCAGGATAAATAAAAGCTAAGGGATTTTGCTTATTGATCCAGTGGTGAGGATTTTTATTTTCCTGACAATGAGATGCAATCCATACCGAAGGCTGTGCTCTTTGATCTTCAGCAGTAAATGTTTCAAGTCCTCTTCACTTTCAGCAAGCAAGGTTGTATCATCTGCATATCGCAGGTTGTTAATGA
>NW_006408629.1:11163307-11167315 GCF_000296735.1 Chrysochloris asiatica
GGAACACATGAGCACAAATATAAGCTCACTGGTGAATGTATGGTCTACTTGTAAGTGGAAGTGGGGGAAAGGCTGTAATGAAGACATGGGCTGAGTTTTACCATGTTCCATAGACTCTTATAGACCTTGAGATGAGAGAGAGAAGAGGAAGAACTGGTTGGTTTGAAGTTTGGGGAGTTTTGGGAACTCCTGAGTTTGTGAACACAGAAATAGCCATGGTGGGCTACAGCTGAGAGTGCAGTGTCCAGGTAATATGAAGTGGTGGGAGTCATGGAAGAACACCCAAACTTGCAGATAGTACCCATATGACCTAGCTTGGATGGCTTGATGATAAGAATTTCACTAGAGAAAGACAAAGAAGTTTGATATAGGAAGCAAGTCTAAATTGTTACAATTTGAGGTTTACTTATGGATGTAGTAGCTCAAAATACCAACCAAGAGGGAAAGAGTCTTCACATCAAGGATCAAGCCAATCCCCTCAGTACACTGGTTTAGTGTGGACAGGCAACTTTGACATTGGCTATCTAAAATTGTGGGGGTTATAAAGGCATGACGTGGGTGGCTTATAAATTTTGCAGAGGGAGTTTAGTTTCAGAGTGAGTGGGGAAAGGTGGAACCCCCACTAAATAGTTTTCATCTTTACTAGATTGCTCAGGTGAAAGGGGATGGGGATAGAATTCTTTTGATTCAATAGGGAGTAATTGTTATCATGAATAATTGCAATCATCACAACTGTAAAGGTAGAAATTCTGTAACAAAAATTGGGGAGTAGTTAATCTTACAATCGAGGAACAGAGGACCCTAGGACCATCAAGAAAGAAGAGCATGAGCAGAACTTGTAATCTTAACCAGCGAAGCAGGGACACCTGAGATGAAGGTAGAAGTGATGTCATGGAGATCTAGAGCAGGTGGGGACTCTAGATTCCTGGAAAGAGTAAGTCTGTGTGCTGCTTGGCAGGAAGCTAGTTTTCAAAATGTGCTCTTTGAATGTTTAAATGATTATCTATTCCTGTGTGTTTTAGTGTACATCAAACAAACACAAAAAACAACAACAAAAAAAGAGGATATTGAGGCTAATACTGTTAGCTAATGGTGCATGGAGGGAATTGTAAGCATTGTAGTGAAACAAAATACAATTTGTTGAGTGCAAATCCAGTGTTCTCCTGTGTAAACTATCTCTCAATTTATAATAAATGCTTTTACAAAAAAGAAAAGATCAAATACAAGTGCAAAGTGAATAATAGACTAAAATATTGATGAAATAAATTCATAAATAATGAAATACCAGGAAAAGTTGCTTCTTTTTCAAAATATTTGATTTCTAAAAATGTTACTACAAATTGGCTATTGAGTAACCTTTATGAATGAAGTTGAGCATCTTTTCACATTATTAAGGCCAGTTGTCTTTCCAGTTTTCTGCAATTTCTTCCTATTCTTTTATATATTTTATGTTGGGTATTTGTCCATTTTTGAGTAGTGAAGATTTTATATATAAGGAAACCAGATATATGTGTATGCTATAGCTCTGCATAGTTTCCATGTATGTGATGTGTTTTTTACTTTGCTTATTATATTCTTTGAGTCACAATTATTTAATGTAATCAAATTTCTTAATCTTTATTGTAGAGATTTTGCTTGGTTTTGGAGTTATTTAAGGCACATGATATTTTAAGTTATAATAAAGTGTGCTATTTTTTGTTCCCCCAAATGACCAGCCAGTTGTCCCAACACCACTTGTAGAATTAATTTTGCATGAATTTGAAATGCCAATTTTATCTTATTCTAAGTTCCTAGGTGCTGAGCGTGTTCTTCCCTTTTGTTGTTCTGACTCCAGATATTTGCACATTTGCTTGTAATATTTGACTTTGCCTTCTCCAGCTGACCTTTAAAATTTTCTGTTCAGCTTATGTACCTATTCATTTATTCCATTTGCATTAGCATCTCTACACTGGAGAGCAAGTTTAAGTATCTCTTCTTTCATCCATTTTGATCATTTCCATCTTTCTTATCTTCTTAATGACTTTTTTCTTTCTTCCTGTATGATGTTCTTGATGTCATCCCACAACTCTTCTTGTCTTCGGTCTTTTGTGTTTAATGTAGCAAATCTGTTCTTCAGAATCTCTAAAATTCAGGTGGGATATATTCAAGATCATATTTTAGTTTTCATGGACTTGTTTTTATTTTCTTCAGTTTCAGTTTGAATTTTCATATGTACAATTGATGGTCTAATCCACAATCTATGTCTGGCCTTGTTTGATTGATGATATTGAGCTTTTCCATCATCTCTTTCCACAAATGTAGTCAGTCTGATTTCTGTGTATTCCAACTGGTGAGGTCCATGTGTATAATAATCTCTTATGCTGTCTAAAGGAGGTATTAGAAATGAACAAATCATTAGTTTTGCAGAATTCTATCATGAGATTCCCATCATCATTTCTATCATCAAGGCCATATTTTCCTACTACTGATCCTTCCTCTTTGTTCTCAACCTTTGTATTCTAATCACCAGTAATTATCAATGCATCTTGATTGCATGTTTGATCAATTTCAGACAGAAGAAGTTGGTATAATTCTTCTATTTCATCCTCACTGGCTTTAGTGGCTGTAAAGTTGAATACTAGTGGTATTAACTGGTCTTCCCTGTAAGCACATGGATGTTATCCTATAACAGACAGTGTTGTACCTCATGACTGGGTGAACTGAAGAAAAATTCAAGCATTGACTTTCATTATTGAAGGATTCTCTGGGCAAATTATTGAATGATACAGAAAGAATTAAAAGAAGATGGAAGGAGTATACAGAGTCACTGTACCAAAAGGAAATGGTTCATGTTCAACTGCTTCAAGAGGTAGCATATAATCAAGAGCCAATGTGCACTGAAGGAATTGGCAAAGAAAAAGGCATCAAGAATTGATGGACTGAAAATGGAAATCTTTCAAGAAAGTGAGGCAGCACAGGAGGCATTCACTCTCTATACCAAGAAATTTGGAAGACAGTTATCTGGCCAACCGATTGGAAGAGATCCATATTTGCATCCATTCCAAAGAGAAGTGGCACAATGGAATATGGAAATCATCAAACAATATCTTTGATATCCTATGTGAGTAAAGTTTTGCTAAAGGTAATACAGAAATGGCTGCAAGCATACATAGACAGAGAACTTCCAGAGGTTCAAGCTGGATTCAGAAGAGGACATGGAATGAGGGATGTCACTGTTGATGTCTGATGGATCTTGGCTTAAAGTAGAGAATTTCAGAAAGATGTTTACCTGTGATTTACTGACTATGCAAAGACTTTCAATTGTGTGGATCATGACAAGCTATGGACAACTTTGTTAAGTATGAGTATTCCAGAACACTTATTTGTGCTCATGAGGAATCTGTACCTGGACCAAGAAGTAGTTGTTCAAACAGAGCATGGGAACACTTAATAGTTTAAAATTAAGAAAGGTGTACAATAGGGTTGTATTCTTTCACCATACTTATTCAACCTGTATACTGAGCAAATAATCTGAGAAGCTGGGTTCTAAGAAGAAAAACGTGGTATCAGGATTGGAGGAAGACTCATTAACAACCTGCCATATGCAGATGATACAACCTTGCTTGATGAAAGTGAAGAGGATTTAAAGTTCTTACTGGTGAATATCAAAGACCAGAGCCTTTGGTATGGATTGCATCTCAGTATAAACAAAACAAAAATCCTCACCACTGGACCAATAATTGAAGTTGCCAAGGACTTCATTCTTATTGGATCAACTATCAACATTCTTGGAAGCAGCAGTCAAGAGATCAGACGATGTATTGCATTAGGCAAATCTGCTGCACAGGAAATTTTTCAAGTGTTGAAGAACAAAGATGTCAGCTTGAGGACTAAGGTGCACCTGACCCAAACCATGGTATTTTCAACAATCTCATATGCATGCAAAAGCTGGACAGTGAATAAGGAAGACCATAGAAAAATTGATGCATTTGAGTTATTGTGTTGGAGGAGAATATCAAAAGTGCCATG
>NW_006408629.1:11168257-11169485 GCF_000296735.1 Chrysochloris asiatica
TGGCAGCGGTAGTGAGGTTGGCCCAGGATCGGATGTTGTTTCGTTCTGCTGTGCATGGGGTCGCTATGAGTCAGTTACGAATCGATGACACCTAAGAAAAACAACGATGGTACTTGACAACAACAACAAGTTCCCAGATATATTGGAAGTTTGTTTTTACTGTTTCGTTCTGTTGTGCATACGGTCGCTATGAGTCGTTACTGACTCGATGGCACATAATAACTTTAACAGCATGAAACATTTTGTATTTATTTCTTTTGGCTTAACCAGTGACATCACTTGGATTGCTGTCACCCAGTGTAGCAATTCATAGTGCAATATCCTCACAACCCATCTACCTTCTCTTGTACCAGACCATACAGAAACCTTAGTAATGTTTATTATCTATTTTAATCATAGAAATTATGTAATAAATTTAGTTCTAATTGCTAAAATATTACGTTTTTTAAATTGTGGGGACTAACAAACATGTTCTGTAAATGTTTCTACATTAAATTATAAAATCATTTAAAACATTAGCTATATTATTAATGATGGAGCAAAAGCCTTTTCTGATTTTTCTCCTTTTTTAAATTATAAATTCATTCTCAAAAACAGTTGTAGATAGTTTCACAAATGCAACACGTTATTGTCAGTAAAGCACCAGAAAACTTGACAAATCAGCAACTATAAAAACACAGGCTATAATGAAAACAATATTGAATGTATGTCTTACATGCAGACAAAACCACATATTTTAAAGAATACCTGTAATTGGGTAATGACCAAATGTTCAAAGTAAATTAGAAAAGAGTTTTAGATATGCTGATATATTGACACATCTAAACTGGGAGTTCTGGTGTGGCGTTGTGGGTTAATGTGCCAGACTTCAAAGCTATTTGAACTGCAAGGTCGGTGGTTCAAGCTCAACAGTCACTCCTTGGAAACCCTATGCAAGGTCGCTATGGGTCGGAACCGACTCAATGGCACTTAAGAACAACAAACAGATTACAAAATGTATTTTTGCTGTTAAAACTAAATTCAGAGATATTTAAATTTTTTAATTTCTGCTGAAACATGGCACAAACAATTTATAGACAGTTATTGCAGTGTCAACTCTTTATGACAGTGTCATCCTGTGTAAGTTCACACTGCCCACATTCTCTAGGGATAGTACTGGGCTTAAAAATACTTCTTAGTACCTCCATAAGAACAAGGTGGTAGTAGTTAATCTTACTGTCCAAGAACA
>NW_006408629.1:11169968-11171904 GCF_000296735.1 Chrysochloris asiatica
TCTTTCAAATTGAATTTTCTAGTTTAAAAATAATAATTAGAAAAAGAATCTCGAAGTGAACATTATGTGTATTGATTTGGAATGTATTGAATTATATTTTTAATTGAAATGGAAAAATTGACAATATTTTCATTTTCAGCATTCTTATTCAACCATAACACATGCCATTCAACTTGTATAAACATTCATGTTCAAATAAAATATGTGACTTTCATACAGTTTTGAAATAAACTTGTGCGTCATTTTAGATCTTTTGGTTTCTATTGTAATTGATAAATTTTTATGCATTTCCAAATTACCAATGTCATATAATTGAATGTTGCTGTTGTTATTAAGTGCTATCAAGTCAATTCTGATCCATAATAACCCTGTATAGGGTTTCCAAGGAGCAGCTGGTGAGCTTGAACTGGTGACTTTTGATTCAAGCCATTTTTGCAGTCCAGCGCATTAGCCCACAGTGCCCCACCATGACTCCATATAATTTAATACTTCATTATTATCTGTAAGAGTATTTACTATTGATATTTGTAGTAGTAGTAGTAATTACATACACCGCCTTACTTAATCTCAGATTCAAATATATCATTTGAAAACACTGGTAATTTATCTATCTATCTATCTATCTATCTATCTATCTATCTATCTATCTATCTATCTATCTAGTCTGTCAATCTGTTTATGTTGTTGAGTATTGTCCAGTCAGTCTGACTCATAGCAACCCTGTATAGGGTTTCCCAGGCTGTAAATCTTTGCAGGGCAGATAGCCTTATCTTTCTCCTGCAAAGTGATTGGTGGGCTTGAAACACTAAGCTTGTGGTTCAAAGTCCAGTGCTTGTCCTACCAAACCACTGTGCCAGTCTTTCAATAATGTATATACACACATATATGTTGTTTTTGTTAGGTATTGTGGAGTCAGTTCTGATTCATAGTGATTTTATATAAGTTTTTGAGGAACGGATAGTGGATTTGAACCAGTATTTATCCTATATAATCCTGGTGTGGTTCTGTATAATAAATGTTGGACTGCTATATTATATCTTTAAAAGCACAGATAAAAGTGTACTTATAAAAAGAAGTATCGCAACAAAATCATAGAAACCTTTATGAAACAAAAATATCAAAACTTGATGCTGGTGTTTGTCAACGTATTTGCCAGTAGGGTCTAAACACTTTTGAAGGCTATGTTTACATATCTTTAACCATTCTCAGAGGAGTCCTGGTGTGGTGATGTAAGATAAACACTGGACTGCAAACCACAATGTTGGTGGTTGAAACCCAGCAACTACTCTCCAGAAACTTATAGAAGGTCACTGTGAGTCAGAACTGACTCAAAGGCACTTAATATCAGCAACAACAACACACACATATACATACATATTTGTGCTGGTGTGGTGATGTAAGATAACCACTAGATTGTAAACCACAAGATAGACAGCTCAAACCTAGCAGTGGTTCTTCAGAGCCCTATACAAGGACTATGAGTCTGAAAAACTCAAAGACATTTAACATCAGCAACAACAACTGCCAGTCTTTCAGTTAAGTATATACACACGTATATGTATATGGGAGTCCTGATATGTCACTGCAGGATAAAGTGGTGGACTGCAAGGTCGTTTGGAACCGCAAGGTCGGCAGTTCAAACTCACTAGTCGTTCCTTGAAAATCCTATACAGGGTCGCTATGAGTGCAGGTTAATGTGCTGGACTGCAAGGTAGTTTTAACTGACCTTACGAGGAGGTTGAAGCTTATCAGTTGCTCCTCAGAAAGCTTATATAGGGTTGCTATAGGTCTAAACTGACTCAATGGCACTTAATAGTAACCATTTGGTGGCTGAAATTGCAGTTGCCTTGGCAGAGCCAGACCAAATAATTTTGCAAGCTGGATGTTCCCCACTCAACTGTATAGGATTTCCAAGGCTTTAAATATATATGTATAT
>NW_006408629.1:11173408-11190995 GCF_000296735.1 Chrysochloris asiatica
GAGGCTTTCTGCTCCCATAAAGTTTTACAGCTTCGAAAACCCTGTACAGGGTCACTATGAGTCAGCACTGACTCCATAGCACATAACCACCAACCACCATATATATATACTTCTTCCCTGGTTTGAGAGCTATATGAGAAAGCTTTAAACAATTTCTTGTATGTATATTTGTGCTTGAATTAGTGTTCATTTCTATTTTGCAGTAAGATTGGAGGGCATTTTATTGTTTTCTAGTCAGTTTCAACTCATAGTGACTCTATGCACAATAAAATGCAAAACTATCTGGTCCTGCATCATTCTCAGCATTGTTGTTATATTTGAACCCATTGTTGATGCCACAGTATCAATATGTCTTATTAAGGATCTTCCACTTTTTCATTGACCCTGTAGTCTACTGATCTTTATGTCCTGACAATAGTTCTGAAGAACAAGAATGGAAGTATCACTATCCTTTTCTAGGATCATTCAGGCTATCCTTACAAGACTGATTTGTTTGTTCTTCTGGAAGTCCATGGTCCATTCACTATTCTTATCCAACATCATAATTCAAATACAGCCATTCTTTTTGGTCTTCCTTATTCATTGTTCACCTTTCACATGCATATGAGGCCATTGAAAATAACTTAATTTCAGTCAGGCACCCCCTTAGTCCTCAAACCAGTATATTTGTTCTTCAACACTTTGAAGAAAGAGATCTTATGCAGCAGAGTCACATAATAAAACACATCTTTTTATTTCTTAACTGCTGCTTCAATGATTTTGGATTGTGGATCCAAGAAAAATGAAGTCTTTGGCAATTGTTAGTCTATACCTCAGTTTTTCCTTGACTTATTTTTGGCTGATGATAGTTGAGCTTCTCCATTATCTCTTTCCGTAACTGTAGTCAGTTTCATGCCTATGTATTCCTCTGGCAAGGTTCATGTATAGACTCAGTACTTAACGTTCTTTAAAAAAACCATATTTGTGGTAGTCATCTTGGGACTGACAAAGCAGATGAAGGATCAGAAGAGTACTCCTACTGCAGAGGTGCACCTGATCCTTAGTGATAAATGTATAGACAATTCATGTGAGACAACAAGAAGAGGAATAACTTAAAAATTACTGGCATTTTGGAACAGAGTCACACAAGTCCACAGAGGAGATAGTTGAAGAGCTTCTGGAAGAAAATTTCCCTAACACTCTGAAAAGTGAAAAGAAAAGCATTCAAGAAGCTCAACAAACCCCAGGAAGAATAGATCTCAAAAGAAAATCACCAAGACATATCATAATCAAATTCTCCTGAAAGCAGCTAGGGAAAAGAGAAGTGTTATTTACAAAGGCAAACAAATCAGATTAAGTTCTAATGGCTCAGCAGAAGCCATGCAAGCAAGAAGGCAATGGGGAGACATATATAAAACCCTGAAAGGAAAAAAACTGCCAACCAAGAATCATCTACTCAGCAAAGGAGTCAATCAAATACAATGGTGTAATAAAAACACTCCTGAAAAACGTATTTACAAAGAACAAGTATTTGGTCTTGCAAAATTCTATCATGAGGTTTCCAGCATCATTTCTGTCACCAAGACCATGTTTTCCAACTGACAATCCTTCCTTTTATTCCAACTTTTGCCTTCTAGTCACCAATAATTATCAGTGCATTTTCATTGCATGTTTGATCAATTTCAGAACTGAAAAAGATGATATGATTCTTCATTTTATCATCACTGCCTGAAGTGGTTTGTGGGTAAACTTGAATAATAGTGTTATTGATTAGTTTTCCTTATAGACTTTTGGATATCATTCTATCATAGACAACACTGTTCTTCAAGATGGATATTGAAATACCCTTTTTGACAATGACTGCCATGCTAATTCCTTTTCAATTAGCTTTTTCTGGCATTGTAAACTATAGGATTTTCAGATTCCAAGTTATCTATATCTGTCTATTTTGGATCACTAACATATTGATATTTATGTGTTCTATTTAATGTTTTATGACTTTCAATTTCCCTACAATCATACTGCATGCATCCCACATTCCAATTATAAAATGGATGTTGCAGCTGTTTCTTTTCATGTTGACTTGTCCCTCATCAGAACATGAAGATCCCAAAAGCTTAACTTAAGTATGTTATTAAGGTCAACTCTACTTTGAGGAGACAACTCCTCTTCAGTCATATTTTGAGTGACTTTCAACCTGAGGGACTCATCTTTTGGCAGTTTATCTGACAGCATTCCATTGTTATTCATAACATTTTCAGTGGCCAATCAATCAGATGTGTTTCTCCTCTCTTTTTTCTGGTCTGTCTTAGTCTGGAAGTTAAGGGTCACACTTATGGTATCTAAAATATGGTGGCACAGCATCCAGCATTACAAAAACACAATCTATCACAGTACCACAAAGCTGACAGACCTTTGCTGGTTGAACAAGATATAATAACTATAAATGTTATTTTTTAGTCAGAAGATTATTCGTCTCATACTAGATAATTATAATCATGTAAATACGGTAGCATTTATAGTTACCTTACTTTATTCATCCATCACTCATCTGTCATTTTGTGGCATTGTGGTGGCTTGTGTGTTGTTTAATTCTGGAAGCCATGGCATCAGTGGTTTAAACACCAACAGGGTCACCCATAATGGACAGAGTTCAGTGGACTTTCTAGACTAAGAAAGACTCAGAAGAAAGAAACGGTGGGAATCACTTCTGAATGATTGTTGTTGTTATTGTTAAGTGTCATTGAGTTGATTCTGACTCATAGTGACCCAGTTTATATAGGGTTTCCTCATGAAAATTTATGAATTCTTTAAGTAACTGTATGTATATTTGTTGTTGTTGTTGTTGTTGTCAGGTGCCATCAAGTCAGTACTGACCCATAATGACCATATGCACAAGAGAACAAAACACTGCTTGGTCCGGGGCCAACCCCACAATTGTTGCCACACTTGAGCCCATTGATGCTGCCATATTGCCAATCTATCTCTTTGGGGGACTTCCTCTTTTTCTCTGACCCTCCACCATACCAAACATGATATTCTTTTCCAGCAATTGTTTCCTTCTGATAATATGTCTGAAGGATGAGAGATGAAGTTTGGCCACCTTGGCCTCCAAGGAACACTCTGACTGCACTTCTTCCAAAATAGATCTGTTGGTTCTTTTGGCAACCCATGGCACTTTCAATATTCTCCTCCAACACCATAACTCAAAAGCATCAGTTCTTTTATGGTCTTCCTTATTCACTGTCCAGCTTTCGCATGCATATGAGATGATTGAAAATACCATGGCTTGGGTCAGGCACACCTTAGTCTTCAAACCGACATCTTTGTTCTTCAACACTTTAAAAAGCTCTTGTGCAACAGATTTGCATAATGCAATATGTCATTGGATTTCTTGACTGCTGCTTCCATGAATGTTGATAGTTGATCCAAGAAGAATGAAGTCCTTGACAATTTCAATCTTTTTTCCATTGATAAGAATGTTGTTTATTGGTTCAGTGGTGATTATTTTTGTTTTCTTTACATTGAGCTGCAATCCATACCGAAGGCTATGGTCTTTGATCTTCATCAGTAAATGTTTTAAGTCCTTTCACTTTCAGCAAGCAAGGTTGTATCATCTGCATATCGCAGGTTGTTAATTAATCTTCCTCCAATCCTGATGCCATGTACATATTTTTCTACATGTGTATATTTAGGTATTGTTTTATACTGTTGTTGTTGTTAAGTGCCGTTGAGTCGGTTCTGACCCATAGCGACCTTGTATAGGGTTTCCAAGGAGTGACTGGTGAGATTGAACCACTCGCTCATTAACCCACAAAACCACACGAGGTGTAGAATAATATCTTCAATTATTTAAGGAATGTTGTTATTGTTAAGTGCTGTCTAGTCTATTTTGGGAGTTTTGGTGTGGCACTGTGGGTTAATGTGCTGGACTGCAAAGTCAGTTTGAACTGCAAGTTTGGTGGTTCAAGCTCAGCAGTCGCTCCTTGGAAACCCTCTAGAGGGTCGCTATGATTCGGAACCAACTCGATGGCACTTAACAACAACAAAGTCTATTTTGACTCATACAGATCTTATATAGGGTTTCTGAGGAGTGACTGATGAATTTAAGCTGCCACTTTGCAATTCAAATAGAACCTTGTGGTCCAGTGCTTATCCTACAACACCACATGAGTTTCAAAAAATGTAAATATTCATTTTGGAATTTAAAGTAGTGTGGGAAAACATTTTAAAGGAATATGTTTAACAAATAAAATCAATAGGATTGATTTTTTGATGTGACATTGAATAGTTAAAGAACTCATCTTGGAACTAAACCAATGATTAACAAAACAGCCAGAGTGGTTCTTACAAAATATTGTATATTGACCAGGATAATACTGGATTATTTTGCTTCCTTTTGAAATCTTATTTTCCAGTTACGAAAGAATCATTTTCTGCATAATAATATTTGTTATCTCATAAATTGTGCTCCACCTCTTGAGAATCTTTGTGAAATATGTTATTGTGATTATGAGTTATCATAGTATTGCCAATATCTCTTTATTTTTAGGAGTTAGAGGAAGATGACTCAGTTAAATCAACTTAATTGATGTAGCATATTGGCAAGGAAGGATTTTTCATGGACATAATATTGCTTATTGATCCTGTTATGAAAATGTTTATTGGCCAGGTAGCTGTCTTCCAAATTTCTCTACATTTAAAACCAAGTTTGAGAGTTTCTTCAGACATTAACTTTGATCTTTTCTTTCTTTCTTGCCTTTTTAATGACCTTTTGCTTTCATTGTTTATATTCTTCATGTCTTCCCACAACTCCTGTGATCTTCAGTCATTAATGTTCAATTTGTTATACCTCTTCTTGAGTTGCTCTCTAAATTCAGGTGGGATATGCTTAAAGTCATACTTTGGCTGCTGTGGACTTGTTTTAATTTTCTTCAGCTTCAACCTATGAACCTATGTTCAGCATATGAACTCTTGATGGTCTCTTTTGTAGTCAGCCCCTGGTCTTGTTCTGACTGATATTGAACTTCTCCATGATCAGTGTCCAATGTGTCATTTCCACAGATATAGTGTATTTGATATGTTGGACTCCAAAGCAGTTTGAACCTCAAGGTTAATGGTTCAATCTCACCAGCTATGCCTCAGAAACACTATACAGGCTCTCTATGGGTCAGAACTGACTCAATGGCACTTAACAACAACAACATGTATATTCACCATTTATGTTTCTTTAAAAAGCACATTTGCAATAAGTAAGTTGTAAAAAAAGTAAGTGCTGTAAAATTCTATCATGTGATTCCTGGCATTGTTTCTATCATAAAGGCCATGTTTTCCATCTACCAATTCTTTTTGTTTCAACTTTTGTATTCCAGTTACCAATAATTATCAATACATCTTGATTGTATTTATAGCATGTATTCTATTTTTTCATTTATGATATTTTTTTCTTTTATGCTTTAATTGACATGAACATGACAAACATAAATGAATAATTAACTTTTATGTAGTAGCAAAAAGAGTGAATAACCCTTTCAAGAAAGAAACTATTTCATTTCCTCCCAACTTGGATTCACCATAAACATGATCCACAAATGATATTGGAACCTCACCAATAGTGTAATTAAACTGCCTTGCCTGGACAATCATCTCCATTTGGAAGACATAGAAACACATTCTTCTGTTAATTTCTATAGGAATTTTTTTTGGTATAATCTGAAACTTCCTGTTAAATCAAATGCTCCTGGTCTCAGCAAAATCTGGGTTATAAAATTGGCCCACCGGCTGATGATCTTCCTTTTCAAACCTCAGCCTTATACACTTCCATTTCCTTTGTATCGAGTTCCAGAGACAATGTCAAAATTACCCTCCTTTTTCTTTATGGTGTAAGAGATCAGCATCCATAGTAATTATGTAGTTTCCTGTGGCATGTTTCATTCCATGAATATATGCAGTTCCTTATGAGCCAGTAATTCCTCTACTTGGTATATATCCATAAGAAATATGAGTCATAACATGAGTAGATATACACACCAATGTTCATAGCAGCACTAGTTCCACCTTTTTCCTCCTGTGGTCCTAGAAGAATTGTGTCCAATGCATAGATCTTTTCTAACTCTTCAGCAACTTCCCTTGTTCCATTTGGGATTCCATCATCTATGATTATAATTTCATTGTTGATTCCACTCTCAGTGAAGCTATTCACCATTAGCCAGCAGCCACAAAATAAGTGGCAGGGACTCACGCTTGTTGTTGGTGGGTAAAACCACTGAAAACTTCATTTATGATCCTTATTTATAGTTCTACGTTTAACATTTAAGCCTTTGATCCATCTTGCGCTCATTTTTGTGATGCATGAGATATATAGGTTCAGTTTCATTCTTCTGCAAATGGATATCCACTTTTGCAAATGAGCTCTGGTAGCATAGTGATTACAAATCGGGCTCCTAACTTTAAGGTCAGCAGTTCGAAACTACCAGTTGTTCCATGGGAGAAATCATCATTCTGCTCCATAAAGATTTATAGCCTTGGAAACCCTGTGCAGGGTGATTATTTGGAACCAACTTCATGTCATATAACCACCACCACCACCACCATTTGCTAAAGAGACGATCTTTTCCCCATTTAATTTGTTTTTGTCCTATGTCAAAGATCAGTTGTCAAAAAGTAGAAGAATTTACTGCTGGTTTCTCAATTCTGCACTATTAGTTTATGTGTTTGCCATTGCACCAGACTGTTTAGACTACTGTGACTGTGTAGTAGTTTTTGAGATTGGGAAGTGAGAGGTCTACTTTGTTCATCATTTTTAGTATTTCTTTGCTTATCCGTGGTCTCTTTCCTTTCCAGGTAAAGTTGGTGATTAGTTTTTCCATATCTTTTCAGAATGATGCTAGTATCAGGATTGGGATTGCATTATATCTGTAGATTGCTTTGGGTAGTATTGATATCTTCACAATGCTAAGTCTTCCTATTTATGAGCATGGTATGTTCTTCCATTTATGCAGGTCTCATTGGGATTCTTGTAGCAGTGTTTTGTAACCTTTTTATAGGTTTGTTGTTTCTTTGGTCAGATTTATACCTATGTGCATTTGGGTGGTTATTGTAAATGGTATTGATTTTCTGATTTCCTTTTCACAGTTCTCTTTAGTCAGTGTAGAGCAATCTAACTAAAATTTGCATGTTGATCTTGTACTCAGTCACTTTGCTTAATCTTACAAAGAGTTCCAATAACTTTCTTGCTTAGTCTTTGGGATAACCTATGTATGCTGTTGTTGTTAAGTGCCATTGAGTCAATTCTTACTTATAGTAACCCTGTATAGAGTTTCCAAGGATCCGGTGGTGGATTTGAACTGCTGACCTTGTGATTCAGAGTCCAATGTTGATCCTACAGAGCTACACCAGGAGTTTATGTATAGTATCATATTTTCTGAAAATAAAAAATGTTTTACTTCTTCTTTGCCAATTTGGCTGTCTTTAATTTATCTTTTTTGCCTTACAGCTTTGGATAAGACTTCCAGCACAATATTAAAAATAAGTGGTGATAAAGAACAGCCTTGCCTAGATGTCATTTGCAAAGGGGATGCTTTCAGTTTCTATTGACAGTAATGTGGGATGTTGGTTTATATATGCTTAAATATAATGTTGCGACAACTCCCTGCTATTCTTATTTTGCTGAGAGTTTTTATCAGGAATGGGTTTTTTATTTTGTTGAATGATGTTTCTGTGACAGTAGATATGATCATGCAGCTCTTTTCTTTTGTTTTATTTTTGTTGTGCATTACATTATTTTTTAATGCTGAACCATCCTTTCATACCTAAAATGAATCCTACTCAGGTCTCATGTGTTATTTTTTTGATATGTTGTTGGATCATATTGGCTAGGATTGTTTTGAGAATTTTTGCACCAATGTTCATTAGGAATTTTTGTCTATAGTTTTCTTTATTAATGGTCTTTGTCAGGTTTTGATATCAGGATTATGTGTGCTTCATAAAAAGTATTCGGTGTCTGCCATCCTTTTTTATACTCTGAGTGAGAGTCTAATTATTAGTTAACATTTGCAATTATTTCTTTTCAGTTTGAGTTATTCTTCATAAGTAAATGAAGATTCTGCATAGTTAACTCCAGTCATGTTCTTAAGGTTGATTCTACATTGATAAGGCAGAGCTTCCCCAGTTGTATTTTCAGTGGCTTCCAACTTGAAGGGCTCATCTTCTGGCATTACATCAGACAATTCTCTTCTGTTATTCATAAGGTTTTCATGGCTAACTTTTTTTAGGATTGTTAGGTCTTCCCTCTTAGTCTGTTTTATGCCAGAAGCTTTGGTGACACCTGTGCACTATTGATGACTTTGCTGGTATTTGAAATACTGGTGGTATACACACACACTAATAAAAAATTATACCTAGCAATCATTGAGACACACTTTGCTTTCAGAGATCTAGTAAATCTTTAAATTTTCTTCTTTATGCTAATCTTCCTTCTGATGTTGTGGTAGATAATAATTAATGTTTTTATCACATTGATCATTCAGAAAAATTATTTATTCTAGAAAATAACAATGCATTTTAGGATATCTTTTGTTAATGCTGTTTAATTTTTTTAAATATTATGCCATTCATCTTAATATTTAATATTAGGGCATTGCAAATTTTTTTGGAAAAAGATCATTGTCTTTGATTTCTATTTTTCCACAAACTATGAAATGCCTTCAGATTTCGAGAAATATGAAAAAGCATACATAATTATTGCTGCTCTATCAGTTGAAAGTTTCTATTATAAGCACAAATTCACCTTATACTACAAGGGTGAGTCTAAAATGATCTATACTCTCTGTAGAATTTATTTTAATCATCTTTTAGAAATGACAAATGCATCATTTTTCAACATAGTCTCCTTGCTTTTCAGTACACTTTGTCCATCTGTCATCAAGCTTTCATATTCTCTTATTAAAAAAATGTTTTAGGCTGAGATGCAAGTCATGGATGCACTGCTGTCTTCACTTATTCATCAGAGGTGAATCTTCATCCTTGAAGGACTGCTTTCAGGGAAGTAACCAGGTGAAAGTCTGATGGAGAAAGATCAGAACTATAGAGAGGATGTTCTGACACCTCAAAATGACGTTTTTCAGAGCATCAATGGTGTGGGCAGAGGTTTACAGGCATGAAGTATCATGCAAGATCACTATACAAGGACTGTTCTTGTATAACAGTCCTCTGTGCCTGTATTTAACCCAAAGTTTAGGCTTCAGCTCTTCAGTGAAAATCTCACTATAAGGAGCACTGTTGATTTTTTAACATTTTTCTTGATAGTGGTCCAATACTGGCTCTTGCGAATCCCAGAAAACTGTAAGCATCAAATTTCCAGCTGATGGTTGACTTTTGAACTTTTTCTTGGTCTGCAATTGAGGATATTTCCATTCCATACTCTGCCTTTTACTCTGAGAAAACTTACCAAGAAAATGTTCTTACAGCGCTATGTTGTTGTTGTTTGGTGCTATTCAGTTGGTAGGAACTCATATAGAACATAATCACAATGAAATGAAACACTGCCTGGTCCTGTGCTAACCTCACAATCATTGCCATGTTTGAGCCTATTTTTGCTGTCAATGTGCCAACTCATCTTGTTGAGATTCTTCCTCTTTTTCTCTAACCCTCCATTTTACCAAACATAATATCCTCTTCTGAATCCAGCTTAAACATCTGGAAGTTCTCTGCCAATGTATGGTTTCAGTCATTTCAGTATTCTCTTTAGGATGGTTTTACTTACATGCAATATTAATATTGTCTGATGATTTCTCTATTGCATTAAGTTGTCTCTCTTTCAAATAGGCACAAATAATTATCTTTTCCAGTGGTCATGTAGTTGTTTTCCAAATTTCTTGGCATAGATGAGTGAGTGCCTCCAGTGTTGCATCAGTTTGTCCTAAGATTTGAATTTGTATTCCATCAATTCCTGATGACTTGTTCTTTGGTCATGCCTTTAATGCACCCTGGACTTTTTCCTTAAGTATCATTTGCTCTTGAGCATGTACTACCCCTTGAAATGTTGAATATCAACCATTTCCTTTTGGTACAGTGAATCTATGTCTCTGTCCATCTTCTTTTGATGATTTGTGCATCATTTAATATTTTTCTGATATAATCCTTAAATATTGCAAGTCTAGGCTTGAATTTTTTCTTCAGTTCTCTCAATTTGAGGAATGCTGAGCATGTTATTCCTTTTTGGTTCTCTGAATCCAGGTTTCACATATTTTTTTATAATATTTGACTTTGTCTTCTAATTTGTCTTCTAGAGATGACCATTGAAACTGTCTGCTCAGGTCTTTTACCTCCTCATTTTTTCCCATTTGCTTTAGCATCTCTATGCTGGAGAGCAAGTTTTAAGTCTCTTCAGACATCCAGTTTGATATTTTCCTTCTTTCTTGTCTTCTTAATGACATTTTGCTTTTTTCCTGTATGATGTTCTTGATTTCTTCCTACAACTCTTTTGGTCTTCTGTCTTTAGTGTCTAATGCATGAAAATCTGTTCTTCAGACTATTTGTAAATTTAGGTGGGTTATGTTGAAGGTCATATTTTGGCTCTTGTGGAATTGTTTTAATTTTCTACAGCTTCAGCCTGAACTTGCATATGAGCAATTGATTGTCTATTCCAGAGTCTGTCACTGACCTAGTTTTGGTAGCCAGGGATTGATTACTCCTAATAATACGTTTGAAGTATGATAGATGAAGTCTGGTGATCTTGACTTCTATGGAGTATTCTGGTTGTACTTCTTCCAACACAGATTTTTTGTTCTTCTGATAGTTCTTCTGATAGTTCACACCATAACTCAAATACATTAATTCTTCTACTGTCATCTTTATTCACTATTCAACTTTCACATACATTTGAGACTATTGAAAGCACCATGGCTTTTGTCAGGCACACTTAAGTCTCCACACTGTCATCTTTGCTCTTGAATGCTTTAAAGAGATCTTGTGCAGCAGATTTACTTAATGCATTATGTTGTTTGATTTTACTGCAGCTTCCATGAGTACTGATGGTGATCCAAGCAAAATGAAATCTTTCACAATTTAAATATTTTCTCCATTTTTCATGATGTTATTTATGGGTCCAGTTGTGATTATTATTATTTTTTTTTCTTTACATTGAAAGGGCAGCTCATACAGAAGGCTGTGGTCTTTGATCTTCATCAGGAAATATTTTAAGTCCTCTTTGCTTTAAGAATGCAATTTTTTTTGGAATACTCATTCTCCACCTTGTTGTCAATAGTCTGTCATGATCCACATAGTTTAAAGTCTTTACATAGTCAATAAAGCACAGGAAAACATCTGTCTGGTAGTTTCTTTTCAACTAAGATCTATCTGATTTCAGAAATGATATACATCATTCCAAGTCCTTATTTGAAGCCAGCTTGAACCTCTGGCACTTTCCTGTCAGTGTACTGTAGCAGCTGTTTTTGAACCATCTTTAGCAAAATTTTATTGACATGTGAAATTAATGATATTGTCTGATGATTTCTGCATTCTGTTACTTACATCTCTTTGTATAGGCACAAAGATGGATCTCTTCCATTCACTTGGCCAGATAACTGTCTTCCAAATTTCTTGGCATAGATGAGTACATACTTCCAGTAATGCATCAGTTTGTTGCAACATTTAAATATGTATTCCTTCAATGCCTGGAATCTTGTTCTTTGACAATGCCTTCTTCTTTCTGTACCACTGCTGGCTTTTGCTCATATGCCACCTCTTGAAATGGTTGAACATCGACTATATATATATTTTTTTGGTACAGTGCCTCTGTGTTTTTTCCACCTTCTTTTGATGTTTTCTGTATCATGCAATATTTTGCCAAAAGAATTCTTCAGTATTGTAACTTGAGACTTGACTTTTTTTTCACTCTGTATTTTCTACTTGAAAAATGCTAGGCATGCTCTTCCCTTTTGGTTTTCTAACTAACTACAGATCTTAACACATTTTATTATAATATTTGACTGTGTCTTCTTTAGAGGCCCTTTGAAAATTTCTGTTCAGCTTTTTAACCTCCTCATTTCTTCTGTTTGCTTTAGCCTCTCTATGCTGGAAAGCAAGTTTCACAGTCTGTTCTGTCATTCATTTGGTCTTTTCTTTCTTCCTTGTTTTAATGACCTCTTGATTTCTTCCTGTAAAATGTTCTTGATGTCATTCAACAACTCTTCTGATTTTCGGTCAGAGTCTAATCCATCAAATCTGTTCCTGAGATGATCTCTAAAATTTGGCGGGAAACCATGCATTGACAGAGAACTTCCAGAGGTTTAAGCTGGATTCAGAAGGGGACATGAAACAAGAAATATCATTGCTATGTCAGATGGCTCTTTGCTGAAAGAAGAGAATACCAGAAGGATGTTCACTTGTGCTTTCTTGACTATGCAAAGGCTTTTAATATGTGGATCATGGCAAGCTATGGACAACATTGCAAAGAAAGAGTTACCTGGAACACTTAATTGTTCTCATGAGGAGCCTGTACATAAACCAAGAGGCAGTTGTTCAAACAATAAAAAGGGAACTATGAATGATTTAAAATGATCAGAGTTGTGCACCAGTGTGTTCTTCAAGGTCATATTTTGACTCTCATTGACTTGTTTTAATTTTCTCCAGTTTCATCCTGCAATTGCACATGAGCAATTGATAGTCAGCTTCACAATCAGCCTCCTACCTTTTATTTTTTTTTCGGCTGATGATATGTAGCTTTTCCACCATCTCTTTCCACAGATGTAGTCAATTTCATTTCTGTGTATTCCATCTGGTGAAGTCCATGTGTATAATAGTCTTTTATGTTGTTCAAAAAAGCATTTGTAGTGAAGAAGTTATTGGTCTTGAAAAATTCTATCATGCGACTGCTAGCCTCATTGTTTCACTAAGCTGTATTTTCTAACTACTGATGCTTCCTTACAATGTTGACATTCTAATCACTAGTGAATATCAATACATCTTGCTTAAATACTTGATCAATTTCAAACTGAAGAAGTTGGTAGGATTCTTTAATTTCCTCTTCACTGTCTTTAGTGGTCATCAGTGCATAAATTTGAATAATAGTGGTAGTAAGTTGTCTTCCTTGTAGGTGTATGGATATTATTCCAATGCAAACAGCATTATAGTTCAATATAGATCTTAAAATGTTCCTTTTGATGATGAATGTAATGCAATTCCTCTTTAGTTTGTCATTCCCCGAATAATAAATCATGTGATTCTAAGATTCAAAATGGCCACTGCCAGTTAATTTTAGCTTCCTAGGAATCCTGGTGTGACTCTGTTGGGTAAAGCACTGGACTACAGGTTGATTTGAACTGCAAGGTCAGCAGTTCAAGTCACCAGTCACCCTTAGAAACCCTATATAGTGTTGCCATGAGTTGAAGCTGACTTAATGGCCCTTAACAACAACAACAATGCCTAGGATATGAATGTTCTGTCATTCATTTGGTTCTCCATTTTATTTTTGACAACTTCCAATTTTCCTATATTCATGCTTCATACATTCCATGTTCCAATTATTAATGGATGTTTGTAGCTGTTTCTCCTCATTCTCCTCATTTTGAGAAGATAAATAGATAAATCATAACTCCATTGATAGATTCAATGACACAGAAGACCATAGGGTATTTATAGAAGTAGCTATAAAGAGGAGTCAAGAAAAATAGGAGTCAAGAAAGAAAACTTTGGATAGCATTTATTATTTGTGATGAAAGAAATGACAAGGTAAAGGAGCTAAATAGAAAATTTAGAGAGCAGCTCAGGAACTGAAATAAAATATTGTAACAAAGTGTGCAAAGACATGGAGTCACTTAAAAATTACTTTAGAAATTAATAAGGAAGAACATAGGCAACATTTCTCAAGCTGAGGGAACTGAAGAAAACGTCCAAGCCTCATTTTGCAATATTGCAAAATTTTATGGGCAGAATTCTGTGGGCTACACTCATACATTGACAGAGAACTTCCAGAGGTTCAAGCTGGATTGAGAAGAGGCCATGGAATGAGAGCTATCATTGCTGATGTCTGATGGATCTTAGCAGAAAGCAGAGAATATCAGAAAGATGTTTACCTGTGTTTTATTGACTATGCAAAGGCTTTCAATTGTGTGGATCATGACAAGCTAGGTACAACATTGCAAGGTATGAGTATTCTGGAACACTAAATTGTGCTCATGAGGAGTCTGTACCTGGACCAAAAGACAGTTGTTTGAACACAACATGGGAATACTGAATGGTTTAAAATAAAAAAAAAAAAGGTGTGTGAAAAGGTTGTATTCTTTCACCATACTTATTCAACCTGTATGCTGAACAAATAATCTGAGAAGTTGAGTTATATGAAGAAAATGTGGCATCAGAATTGGAGGAAGACTCATTAACAACCTGCAATATGCAGATGATACAACCTTGCTTGCTGAAAGTGAAAGAGGACTTAAAACATTTACTGATGAAGATCAAAGAGCACAGCCTTTGGTATGGATTACATCTCAATATAAAGAAAATAAAAATCCTCACCACTGGACCAATAAACAACATTCTTATCAATGGAGAAAAGATTGAAGTTTTCAAGGACTTCATTCTTTTTGGATCAACTATCAACACTCACAGAAGCAGTAGTTAAGACATCAAACGATGTATTGCATTAGGCAAAGCTGCTGCATAAAACCTTTTTAAAGTGTTGAAGAGTGAAGATGTCAGCTTGAGGACTAAGGTTCACCTGACCCAAGCCATGGTGTTTTCAATAACCTCATATGCATGAGAAAGATGGACAGTGAATAAGGAAGACCATACAAGAATTGATGCTTTTGAGTTATGGTGTTGGAGGAGAATATTGAAAATGCCATGGGCTGCCAAAAGAACCAATAGATCCGTTTTGGAAGAAGTGCAGCCAGAGTGCTCCTGATGGCCAAGATGGCCAAACTTCGTCTCTCATATTTGGGACATCCTGTCAGGAGGGACCAGTCCCTGGAGAAGGATATCAAGGTTGGTAAGGTGGAGGGTCAGAGAAAAAGAGGAAGACCCCCAATGAGATGGACTGGCTAAATGGCAGCATTGATGGACTGAAGAATAGCAACAGCAGTGAGGTTGGCCCAGGATCTGGCAGTGTTTCATTCTGCTGTGCGTAGGCTCACCATGGGTCGGTACCAACTCGATAGCACCTAACAACAGCATGAGCAAGATATTGAATGATTTAAAAGTAGCAAAGATGGAACAAATACACAAAGTCGCTGTACCAAGAAGAAATCATCGATGTTCAATCATTTCAAAAGGTAGCATATGATTAACAGCACTGATATTGAAGGAAGAAATCGGGTAGTGAAGGCATTGGGAAAGAACAACGCTCTGGGAATTGAGGGGATATGAATTGTTATCTTATGAAGAACTGTAGGCACTTACTCATCTATGCTAAGAAATTTGGAAAACAACTACCTGGCCTTCTGATGGGAAGAGATCCATATTTGTGCCCATTCTAAAGAGATGTGATCCAGAGAATAAAAAACTCATTGGACAATATTATTATTTCATACAAGTAAAATTTTGCTATAGATAATCCAAAAACAGCTGCAAATGCACATTGAAAGAGAGCTGCCAGAGATTCAAGCCTAATTCACACAAGGATGTGGAATGAGAGATACCATTGCTGATGCTAGATGAATCTTGGCTGAAAGCAGAGAACACCAGAATGATGTTTGCCTGTGCTATAATGACTATGCAAAGACTTTTGACTGTGTGGCTCATGACAAGCTATGGAAACTTTATGGAAAATTAGTATTCCAGAACACTGAAATATCCTCATGATGAACTTGTGCACAGACCAAGAGGCAATTGTTAGTACAGAACAAGGAAATACTGAATAGTACAAAATCATGAAAGGTGTGCACCAAGTTGTATTCTTTCATCATACTTATTCAATCGGTATTGTGAGCACATATTCTGAGAATCTGGATTATATGAAAAAAGTGTTGCATCAAGATTGGAGGAAAACTCATTAACAGCCTTGCATGCTGAAAGTGAAGAGGACTTAAATTACTTACTGATGAAGATCAAAGATTTCGGTATGGGTTGCACCTCAATGTAAAATAGACAAAAATCCTCACCACTGAACCAATAACAAACATCCATATTAATGGAAAAAAATATTGAACTTGTCAAAGAATTCATTTTATTCAGATCAACCCTCAACAGTCATGGAAGGAAGCAGCAGTCAAGAAATCCAAAAATGTATTGCATTAGGCAAATCTGCTGTAGAGGACATCTTTAAAGTGTAGAAGAGCAAAGATGTCAGTTTGAGGACTAATGTATGCCTGACCCAAGCCATGGTATTTTAAAAAACCTCATATGCATGTGAAAGCTGGATAATAAATAATGAAGACCATAAAAGAATTGATACATTGAGTTATGGTGTTGGAGGAGAATATTGAAAGTACCATGGACTGTCAAAAGAACAAGACAATCTGTGTTGTAGTAAGTAGACCCAGAATGCTTCTTGAAAGCCAGGATGGTCAGATTTGTATCTCATATTTCAGACATATTCTCAGGAGGTACCTGTCCCTGCAAAAAGATATCATGTTTGGTAAAGTTGAGAGTCAAGAAAAAGAGGAAGACCCCTAATGAGATGGCTTGGCATAGTGTCAACAGCAATGGGCTCAACGTTGGAATGATTGTATATTTGGCCCAGGACCGGGCAGTGTTTCATTCTGCTGTGCATAGGGCCACTATGAATCAGTACTTACCTGATAGCACCTAACAACAGCAAATTATTTGCCCTGCATTTTAAAGGATGATTAAGACCACGTGGAAAGAGGAAATAGTGATGATCTTGAGATGGTATAACTTGTTTAAGAGACTGAAGTGTTTAGCATAGGTGACATGCGATGTTTGATGCAAGGGGAAGAAAGTCTTGGTGATCTTTTTAAAAACAATTACAGTAAAACAATCATATGGAGTGATTTTTATCTGTAATATATGGAATTTTATTGACTCAATGGCAAGGTAAATTAAGAAAATATATATTGCGATAAAATAATGTAAACTTTACTAAACAAAAATATCAAAACATAAAGTTACTGTTTCTTAACATAGCCTCCATCTATGCCCAGGCAGTGTTTCCATCTTTTTAACCCTTCCTCGGAGAATTCTGTTCTCTTAAAATTATACCACCTCAGAACATTATTTTTGACATCCTTGAAGTAATCAAGTAGGGTTCCTTTTCAATGATCTTTGAATTTGGGGAACAAAATAAAATATGAAGGCTGTAGGCTATAGGGCTCTGGTTTCCTGACAAAATTCTCATAGGACAATCCTTATTACCCTCAAAGAATAAGCAGGTGCACTATCATGAAGGAAATAAATTTCTCTGTGCAAATTTCCTGGCCTCATTCTCATCAGTGAAGTTTTTAGTTTTCTTTAGACCTCTTCCTAATAAGTCCCCTTTGTCGCTGTAGGTCAATCAAGAAAATATATTGAGATTACCTATTTGAAGTTTCCCAAAATAATATTCCCAAAATATCCTGCATAACTTTTGGGTTGACCTTTCAGACATTAATTTAACTTTCCAAGTGGATTTTCTCAGAAGCTACTGTTTGTAGCGTAGTGGTTACGAATC
>NW_006408629.1:11191275-11213418 GCF_000296735.1 Chrysochloris asiatica
GATGGCACTTAACAACAATAACAGTGGTATCAAAACAAGTGAATTATTGAGAGAACTTGTTTTTAGCCATCCACTGATCGCAGAGACATATTTAAAAAAACAAAATTAAACTAAACATGAGCATGTATGAACTGGAACCATAGTAACAATACTTTTTGGTTTACCCTCACACACACACACACACACACACACACACACACACAAATACATATACTACTGACATAGTACCTGCTGAATATATTTTAAGTTTATTATTGAAGAATATAAGACAGGAAAATGACATGATATATAAAATCTCATCCAGAGAATTTGTCTTTCTTTATAATATATTTGGAATTTCCTTTATCATTATGGAATGTTTCCTGTTTTGTTCAGTGTAATCTTGTAAGCAAAATGAAGAATTGCTTAACCACCAGGAAGCTCATTAAGAATGTTTAATTGAAATTACATTTTCAGACCACTTAATTAGTATCATTCAGTCTTTCCCTTTTAAGGATAATTTATCATGTTTTACTGCAGTCCATATTTTGACAGCTATCATAAACACAGTTTGATTGGCACAATATTTTGTATACATTTAATAAAAAATAGAGGTTCTTTGGCTGTATATGTTTCCTGAAGAGAACAGTTCATGCCAAGTTTCTGTGGCAAAGGTCAGGACTTAATAGACACTGTGGTATGTTTAATAACCCTATGAAATCCTGGATATTAAACTACAACTTGGAATCACAAACCTATTTTTCACATGAGTTGTCATTCATAGAGCTTTTGGTACATAAACAAAGTTCCTAAGCATTTTCATTTCTTTCTTTTCAAATATAGCTAGTACAAAAACATATATATTGGGGATATTTTCACCAATCGTACTTTTATTTCTTTTATTTACACTCTTTTTCAAGATAAAATTAGAAGTTAAGCAATTGCAAAGAGAGCATTTTATTAAATAACACAAAACTACTGTTGATGCTTTTCAAAATTATGTGGGAATGATGTTAAAGACTGCAGAGTCTTGCCTTCCTTTCTCTTTTCTCTCTCTCTCGCTCTCTTAATATGAAATCATTCCTCTGGGCAGCATTCTAATGCTTATTTCCATTAAGTGGCTGGATATTTTCCATATCACTTTTCATCTAAAACTATAAATGAGTAGTAGAAAAACAATAAAATGTATCAATATGTAAAACATTCCTCTTAACAGAAGAAATGCTTAGAATTTGCATAAAATGTCTACCTATAAATTTGGTGTTGTATATTGAGATGATTTTATGTTTATGTATATATGCTAATTAGGACAATAAAATGGTTTTTGAGATTTTAAAGATGCTATTTTCCTACTCCTTCAATTTGCTCCTTACATTTAAGTGCAGAAAAAAAGAATGCTTTCTGTGTTTACGTAGGAATTTGAATTAAAGCTGTAGTGAATTGTGAATGTAATTGTTAGAGCTGCTTTGTGGATTTCTTATCTGTTGATTGAATAGACTGCACTCGAATGGTATTTATACAAATCTGATTATAGTCTCAACATATAAAAAAAGGGAAATAATTCAATACTACTGTAGTTTCTTTGATATTCCTAAGTCATAGAGTGGAAAAAAGCCTGTGAGATCCTTTAGTTCCATGCTCATATGGACAGATGAGGATATTAAGAGCTGGGAGTGTGAAATCGACTGCTATTGTTGTAAGATGGAGAGGCTTCTACCTCAAATGAAAGGAAGGAGCATTCCAAGGCTTCCCTCCTCATTTTTCCTTTATACCCTTCTCCTTCAATTTAGGAACTATCTACATAGATCAAAGTTACAGCAACAACTTGAAAGATTAGGTCTAAGAATTTTAAGGCATAATGTGTTTATATTAATGGAGAGGAAGAATCAGAAAAATAGGGTGATAATGGTTGTACAACTCAAAGAATGTCATCAGTGTTACTAAATAGTACATATAGTTGAATTGGTTCATATGATGCTGTGTATAATGTCAACACCAGCACAATTACAAAAACAAAACAAAACAAACCTTTAGTAGTCACTTAAGGGAAAAAATATATCATCGTGGCTATTTATTAAGAGAAGAAATAGTACCTTACTGAAGTTTAAGTCTAATGCTCAATTCCTACTGTGACCTGGAAAAGGGTCTAGACATATTCTCTTGATTTGAAATGCTCTAAGATCATTACTTTTAATGACTCTACAATAAGAAATGGTTCAAATCTCTCTGCAAGAAGAAAGTTATTTAACTCAAAATTTTAGATTAAAAGAATGCTTTGCACTATCTTAAGATCGATCTATAAGAAATCAAACACCACTTGTATGTCAGTTTGTCATACTATGGTGGTTTATGTGTTGATGTGATGCCATGGGTATTTTAAATACCAACAGGGCCACCCATGGTGGGAAGGATTCAGCTGAGCCTCCAGATGAAAACAAACCAGGAAGAAACAGAGATGGACTACTTTTTTTTTTTAAGTTTTATTGTGAATTATGTGATAGCTTACATGGAAGAACATTAGTTTTACATTCATCCTATTGTATATTGTTTCATTGCCGTGGATATAATCCCCTCCACACATCACCAATCAATGAAAGGGTACATCCTACAAGCCTGCTTCTCCTCTGTCCACACCGGTCGTCAGCACACAGTACTTCTCCCTCCCTGGGTCCAGAGTCCCCAGCTGCTCCATCTTTCGATGTCATCATATCTGCCTCCATCTCAGGGATCACTGCTTCTCTGGGTAGGGTCCTGCTCTCCGCAATTTTCCCTGGATGGTTCCAGGGACCTTCGCTCCTAGCCTGCAAAGTTAATCACTCCCCTCTTTGCCACAAAATGTCTACTTTTACATTTACAACCCTCACAATCAGTCCTGATAACAATTATTCACCATTGTATCACAAGACCTATCCACATTTCCTTTCATCAGTCCTGCCTAGACAGATTGGATACTACTCAGTGGAGATTCTACCTTCCTCCATGTCCCCTGGATCTAGGTTCCCTCTTGAAAGCTTGTAAGCCAGTCACTTCTTGCCTTTGTAGTCCCCCCATTTTGGATAGCCAATGTCCAAGTTGCTCATCCCTGTCTACTCTGTGTGTGTGTGGGGGGGTGGGTGGGTGGGTGGGAATGATCCTTGCAGTAAAGATTTGTTCCCTCTTTTGAGCTACTGCATTCATAGGTGTTGGTCAAGTTCATCAAATTGTATCAGATTGCTCTTTTTCCCCTCTTCTGTCTTCTTCTAGTTGTGCTCTGATCATCCAGTCATTGAAGCCAGGTCAAGTGGGTATTATCTGCAAGTGTGTGTGCTCTTGTGGATATGCCCTCTCTTCTTATCAGCTGGACACCTCATTTTCCACTCCAGTAATCCGTGGCTATGTCACTGACACTGGGCCCAAGAGGAGATGGACTACTTTTGAATATTTAGTCACTGAAAACCTTATGAATAAAAGCAGAACAATGTCAATCTCAGAATATTGAATATTGAAACATGATGAAGAATACCAGAATATTGTCAGATACAATATTCTTCCAACCCTCAGGTTGGAAGGCACTCAAAATACAATTGGGGAAGAGCTGTCTCCTCAAAGTGAAGTTAACTGTAATGACTTGAATGGAGTAAAGCTTTCAGGACCTTCATTTACTGATGGAACACAACTCAAAATGAAGAGAACTGCTGTAAACATCAACTAATAATCAGAACATGAATGTATGAAGTATGAATCTAGGAAAACTGGAAGTTGTCAAAAATTAAATGGAAAACATGAACATTAATATCCTAGGCACTGTAGAGCTGAAATGGACTGGGATTGGCCATTTTAAATCTAACAGTCACATGGTTTCCTTGCCAGAAATGACAAATTTAGGAGGAATGGCACTTGATCCATCCTCCAAGAGAATATATCAAGATCTGTCTTGAAGTAACAACACTGTGATAGGATAGTAGCCATATGGCTACAAGGAAAACCTGTAGTTGGAAAATACAGCCTTGATGAGCGAAACAATGCTGGTGATCACCTGATAGAATTTTGCAAGACCAATGACTTGTTCATTGCAAATACCTTTTTTAAGTAACATAAAATGCAACTATATACATGAACCTCCAGGTGGAATACAACTAAATCAAATTGACTACATCTGTGGAAAGAGACGATGGAAAAGCTCCATATCATCAGCCAAAACAAGGCAAGGGGCACACTGTGGAAAAGACCATCAATTGCTCATATGCAAGTTCAGGGTGAAGCTGCAGTAAATTAGAACAAGTCCACAAGAGGCAAAATATGACCTCGAACATATCCTATCTGAATTTAGAGATCAACTGAAAAACAAATTTGATGCATTAGACACTAAAGACATAAGATCAGAAGAATTTTGGGATAATATCAAGAACACCATACAGGAAGAAAGCAAAAGATCATTAAGAAGACAAGAAAAAAGGAAAATACTAAAATGCATATAAGAAGAGACTCTGAAGTTTGCTCTCCAGCATAGAGATGCTAAACAAATGGATGAAGTGAAGAGACACAGAGCTGAACAGAAATTTTCAAAGATTAGTTCAAGAAGATAAAGTCAAACATTATAATGAAATGTGCAAAGACCTGGAGTTAGATAACCAAAAGGTAAGAACACGCTCACCATGTTTCAAGCAGAGGAGAGTGAAGTAAAAAACAATGCCTCAACTTGCATTATAGAAGGATTATATAAGCAAAATATTGAATGATGCAGAAAGCATCCAAAGAAAATGGAAGGTATACACAAAGTCACTGTATCAAATAAAAAAAGGTCGATGTTCAATAATTTCAAGAGGTAACACATGATCAAGAGCCAATGATCCTGAAGGAAGAAGTTCAAGGTGCACTGAAGTCATTAGCAATAAACAAGGCTCCAGTAATTGATGGAATACAAATTGAAGTCTTTCAATGAACTGATGCAGCACTGAGGTCACTCACTCATCTCTACCAAGAAATTTGGAAGACAACTACCTGGCCAACTGACTGGAAAAGAGGTGACCCAATGGAGACTATGGGACAATACTATACTATTAATATTCCATGCAAAAAAATTTTTTATAAACATAATTCAAAAATGGCTGCAACCATACATTGACAGAGAACTTCCAGAGAATGAAGCTGGATTCAGAAGAGGATGTGGAATGAAGGATATCACTGCTGATATCAGATAATCCTTAACTGAAAGCAGAGAATACAAGAAAGATATTTACTTGTGCTTTACTGACTGCGCAAAGGCTTTCGATTGTGTGAATTTTGACAAACTATAGACAGCATTGTGGAGAATGTATATTCTGGAAAACGTAATTGTTCTCATGAGGAATCTGCACATAGACAAAGAGAAAGTTTTTGTTTAAACAGAAAAAGGGAACATTGAATGGTTTAAAATTTGGAAACGTGTTCACCAGGGTTATATTCTTTCACCACACTTAGTCAAGAAATCAAAGGATATATTGCCTTAGGCAAATTTGCTGCACAAGACCTCTCTAAAGTGTTGAAGAGCAAAAGATGTCAGTTTGAGGACTAAGGTGCATCTGACCCAAGCTATGGTATCTTCAATAACCTCATATACATTTGAAAGTTAAACAGCGAATAAAAAAGACTGAAAAAAAATGATGCATTTGAGTTATGGAGTTGGAGAAGAATATTAAAAGTACCATAAACTTACAAAAGAAAAAATCAATCTGTGTTGGAAGAAGTTCAGTCAGAATGCTACGTGGAAGCCAGTATGCCTAGACTTTGTTTCTCATCCTCACATATTGCCATGAGGGACCTGTCTCTGGAGAAAGATCCCATGTATGATTAAATGGAGGGTCAGAGAAAAAGAAAAACACCCCCAACGAGAAGGGCTCAAATGTAGCATGGATTCTGTGGTTGAAGCAGGACCGGGCAGTATTTCGTTTTGTTGTATATAGGATCACTATGAGTCGATAAGTATTCAATGAGACCTAATAACAACAATAAGGGATCAAATCAATAACAGCAACTTGAAAGACTAGATAGGAAACTTAGGGGTAGTGAATTTATATTAACAGAGGAAGAGCAAGTTTGAAAAGAAGGTTGTGTAATTCATAGGATGTTATCCATGGAACTGAATTATACATGTAGAAGTTTTGCTGTATATTATTAACAATAATGCCAAAAAAATAAAATAAAAACTTTTTAAAGAAATACTTGTAAATCTAATGTGCATTTTCATAGGACAATATACTTTTTCATTGTGCTCTGTGTTCCAAGGACCTGTCATGAAGTAACTTTTCCTCTTTTAAGGAGAAGGTAATAAAATTCAAGTACTTTTCAGATGCTTTGCTAATCTACTTCATGTTATGTATATTATTGCATAATACACATTTGATAAAGGCTCTTATTTGGTAATTCTTAAAACTAAAGTGATAATGCTAGGCCTTGTAGACTACATTATGGCACCTAGATTTAGCCTATAGATACATACTTCACCTACTTCCCCCCATATTTTGGAGGATGGGAATTTATTTTCTATTTGTAGAATTATGTATTTAATTTTTTAAAAATTCTAGGAAGTAAATTTTCTGATAAAAGTTCTCAAGTGTTCACTTAATTATCTTCACTTTTGGAGGCAGTTTTTCACCTTGTTTATCGTATCAGATGATATTGATTCCATTTTGACTCATGATGACCCCATGTGCTGTAGAGTACAATGGCTTGCCAGACAATTTTCAGAAGCACTTTGTCAGACCTCTCTCCTTTTGACCAACAGCTATCTATTGAACACTTAACTTTTGTACCACCCAGGAACTCCTGTTCATTCTAGGCATCACCTTTTATGTTGGTTTATTTCAAGCACCTAGTATTCTTTGGCTATTTGTTTATATTTATGAATAAAGAACTTTCAAATTCATGAGCCACCTCTCCTCTAACTGGCTTCTCCTCTCACAGCAAACTCTTTATCACGGTGTCTTCCCTAAGGAATTTCAGATAAAGTCCTGTAGTGCATTGTGTTTTCAAAGTCATGACACTATCTCTTTTTTTTGTTGTTGTTTTTAAATTTTTTATTGTGAATTGAGTTATAGTTTACATGGGAAAACATCAGTTTTACACTTATTGTTTCATTGCAGTGATTTACAATCCTCTCCATGCATCATCATTCAATAGTATTTGCTTTTTTTTTTTCACAAATAAGATCTTTTATTTGTCATCATGAAAAGTCTGAATTTTAAACAGATTCGTGAACTGGTGGTTCATAGCCATCAGCTAGTTCAACTTTGTTGTTGTTGTTAAGTGCCGTTGAGTCGGTTCCGACCCATAGTGACCCTGCACAGGGTTTCCGAGGCTGTAAATCTTTACGGGTGCAGAAAGCCTCATCTTTCTCCCGCGGAGCAGCTGGTAGTTTCGAACTGCAAACCTTAAGGTTTGCAGCCCGATTCGTAATCACTATGCTACCAGAGCTTAGCACCTGTCTAATCTTCAGTAGCCTTTCCAGAAATCTCCAGTAGCCTTTCCAGAACTACTGCCTTCACCATAATGCTCTATGAGTTTTTCCAACTCAAACTTGGGCTTCTTCAGCATTTTTACTCTCCTAACAAACACTTTATGGAGAGGGTAAATAGACTGGCAACCCTCTCTAGGTCCATTCCAATGCTGTCTGGAATCAGTTTATTGACCACTTCTTTCAAGTCATTTGTCTGCACCTCTCAGGTCATGATTTCCATCTTCTGGATTTGACAGACCTGTTGGTGCTGAACATAAAATGTCTTCCGAATCTGGTTGTTGAGTTTGTTTAGTAAAACCAACACAGAACAGGTGAAACAAATAACCACCTGTAGTCTTGACATCAACATGAGCTTCAATCATGGTCTGCCATTTTTTTACCATGGAGCACATTTTGTCACAGGTAAGATCCATGCCATGGAAGTTGGTCAAGCTGTTTTTGCCCTGAACACCCTCAATAATTAACTTGAATTTTCCAAATACAACTTCATCGTTCTACAGATCAGCAAGACTCACTTCAAAACTACAACCTTGACTCCATCAGATGCAATTTTAATTCCTTGAATCCTTGTAACTAGTGTTTCTCCAATATTTCTTACATTGAACATAACTGGTGCCTTCATATCATACCAATCTTTCTTAGAAAATGGATCAGCCAATTTCTTCTTGGCTCCTTTTTGCCATCTTTTGTAAGGCACTTGTTCTTGCTGACTGCTGTGGTGCTGCTCAGAGAGTCAAAGGCCAGTGTTTGCTTTTATTCCCTCTGTTTTCTTTTTCCTTTTTTGGATGTACACAAAAACACTCAGGAATATATAATCATTTAAACAACCAAAGGGCACATTCTGTAAGCCTTCCTCTTGGCTGCTAGCACACAACCTTTTTCTTCCCATGAGCCTAGAGAGTCCTTAGCTGCTCTATCTCTCCATATCATCATCTCTGCCTCCATCTCTGGTATAACTGCTTCTCTGGATAGGGATCCACATTCCACTCATGCTACAATTTGATGAACTTTACCTATACTTATGGATGCAGTAACTCAAAATACCAACTGAGAGGGAAGGAATCATCACATCAATGATTATAGCCATCCCCTCTGTAAACAGGGTTGTTAGGGATGGGCAAATTAGGCATTGGCCACCTAAAATGGGGGTATATAATGGCATTATGATGATCCTAAGGTCCTTGATAGTCCTAAGGTCCTCTGTTCCTGGATGTAAGATTAACTACTCCTCCCATTTTGTTACAAAATTTCTACCTTTATAGTTGTGACAATCGCAATTAGTCATAATAACAATTACTCACTATTGAATCATAAGAATCTTATCCCCATATCCTTTCACCAGACTCATCTAGGCAAGATGAAGACTATTCAGTGGGGATTCTACCTTCCCATGCACACTCTGAAACTAAATTTCCTCTTGAAAACTAGTAAGCCAGTCATTTCATGCCTTTATAGCTCCCCATTTTAGGTAGCCAATGCCTAAATTGCCCATCCCTATCAACCCTGTGTACAGAGGGGATGGGAATGATCATTGATGTCACGATTACTTACTTCTCAGTTCATATTTTGAGCTACTACATCCATAAGTATAGGTCAAGTTCATCAAATTGTAGCAATTTACACTTATTCCTTTATCAAACTCTAGTTGAGTTCTGATCATCCAGCCATCAAAGCTAGGTCAAGTGGATACTAGCTGCAAGTTTGAGCATTCTTGTGTATCTTCCCTCATTTCAAAACATCTGGATGCTTCACTCTCAGCTCTAGCCCTCCAGGGTTATATCTTGCCCATGGTCCCAGAAGTCGCCAGGTCGCACCATACTTTGGACCAACCAGCCTCTCCTCTTCTATCTCTCATCTTGAGGTCAGTGGGAGTCTACGTAACATGGTCAAACTCAGCCCTTATCTTCTTTGCTGCTTTTCTCCCAATTCCACTCAATAGTAGACCAACATGGTCACCAGCAAGTTTACATGCCTGCTTGTGTATTCCCTTTGAGTTTCAGTCTTAGAAGGGGGTTTGTCCTGAAGAGACGTCATTGCTTGTCTTGATAGATCCCCAGAGATCAGCTTGCTTGTTCTTGTAGTAGACAATCAGACTGCCACTTTTGTTTTTCATTTTTTCTGCTGGTCTTTATTTCAAGAAGTATCTTCTGTTCCTCTAGTTGTTTCCAGGCTGGTCTGCTTGTCCTTTCAAGTGGGAATGTCCCACTTCAGAAGGTTCTGGATGGGGATCAGGATTCCACCTAAGGTCTTACACACTACAAAGACACCCTAAGAAGCCTATTTAACAGGTCAACTTTATAGTACCCTTTTAGGTATTCCAAAGAGTTACAGGCTGAAGACAGGCTTATGCGCTTCCTATAATCATGTTTCCAGATATTCCTTTCTATCTCACTCAAGTGTCTGTTTTACAACAGTAGGCAAGGGAAACCAATATTCATAAGACAGTCAAGCATCTTAACATTATTTCCCCTCTTTTATCCATTTAGTCTATGCCTCAATCCCTGTATCACAGAATCCTGTTGTTACAAGGTTGAGCATATATAGCTATTTATCTTTATCCAATTTAGCCTATGAAAACCTGCCTAAGTGACACTATCTCATATCTCACAAGTTCTGTTGTAACATGAATTTTTCAGTCTAAGTTTGTTCTGGTCTACTGAGGAATGGTACAAAGATAGGTTAATTGGGAGAAACACCTATGAAAGGAAATGACAAATGAACATTGGGAGAAATTTAGATAGTGAAGCAGGTCTTTTCCTGTGAAAGAGAGAGGTAAGAGAGGGAAATTAGGTAGCCTCAGATTAGAAAGATTAGACCAGACAATTACACAGTTCTTAGATCAAAGAAAGCTTCCAGAGGAATTTCTGTATCTTATAAGGATGAGTCTGCTTTAGTATCCTTACTATATCTAGTCATTAACTAAGAGCAGTCTACAGGAAGTATAATTTGTAAAAATGTGGAGGAGAATTCAAAGTACAATAGTTGGGGATATCAATCAATCATACTTTTGACAGCAGAAGATATGAGTGGTGCATTTTTGAGGTTGCCTCATAGCCCCAACCAAATGTGAAGTTTAATTTCCCATTGCAACAATCTATGCTGACCCTGTAACCTATTTGGTTAATAGAACGCAGCTGAAGGGGTTGTGTGTAGCTTCTAAGACTAAACCTTTGCTTTTAAGTTTTTGTTTCACTGATCAGAATTTTATCTTTTGGAAATTGGTTACTGTTCAAAAAGCATATCATGTCCTGAGCCAGCCAAGAGGAAAGACATTTTAGACACATAGATCAAAACAGACAAGATAGAGAAGCAAAAAAAAAAAGCAGTGACAGACATGTGAACAGAGACTTTTTGGATCATCTAGGCTATGCCAGCTAACAGCTAAATGTAAATGTAACTGAGAGATTGACTCCTAACCACTATCTAGTGTGAAACTGTAGAACAAGCATTGTACTACTAACTGCAAGGTTGGTGGTCAAACCTACCAGCCACTGCTCAGAAACTGTATACAGGGACACTATGAGTCAGAATTGACTCACAAGCCCTTAACAACAACAATATCATATGGAGCAGAAGCATTGTCTGACCAAGCCCTACCCAAAATCCTGATTAAAAGTATTATGTATAAACACAATATTTGTTGTTTTAAGCTACTACATATTACAACATGGGTGGTACTGTCTTAGTATCCCTGTATATTCAATCATGTATTACTTAGTATGATGCTAAGGAAACATGACTTTTACACAAATGTGATGGTGGATTCAGAATGCAGTAGCTAAAAATTTTAAACAACAGTGCATAATCAGCTTAGACAGAAGCTGATATCCTACATAGTAAGAGCTATTTTAAAAGTTGTTGTAGAAACTGTGTCCAGATGAAGGCCTGTGAGGTAAGAAGAAACCTGTCACAGAGAAAAGAAAGACAATGAGGAAATTTCTATTGAAGCCTAGACAAAACACCATCTATTTCATATCATGGTAGATTATTAGGAAACATTGTCACTTAACAGTAATCTGGAAGATAGACAGTACCTATCTTTGTGGATTTGGAAAAAGGAGTTTCCAGACAGAATATTTAAAATATCAACTGATATTGTTTAAATATCTATTATAAGGTGCAGTGAAAAGGGTATTCAATAAAATGAAGTTGTTGTGTATTCAAGCAGAATTTTGACCAATAATTTTAAACCTAGAACTTGCCAGACTAGAAAATAAAACTGTATCTCATTTCCAATTTCTCTATCCTCACAACTGGACAAAAAATAATGTCATGATAAATGGAGAAAAGAAAGAAGATGTCAAGGATTCCATTTTACTTGGATCCACAATCAATGTTCATGGAAACAACAGTCAAGAAATCAAGCAATATTTGAGTTCTGTGCACTGGGCAAATCTACTGTAAAGACTTCTTCAAAGTTTTAAAGAGCAAAATCATTTTAAATACTAAAGGTTTGCTTGATCCTACTCATGGTATTGTCAATGGCTTTACAATTTGTGTGAAAACTTAACAATGGATAAAGAAGACCAGAGAAGAATGGACTCATTTGAATTATGACATTTGCAAAGAATATTGAAAGTACCACGTACTTCCAGGAGAACAAACATATCTGTTTTGGAAGAAGTATAGCCAAAATATTCCTTATAAGTAAGAATGTCAAGATTTCATCTCACATACTTTGGATATGCTATCATGAGGCACCAGTTCCTAGAAAAGGACATTATGATTGGTAAAGTAGAGCATCAGCAGAAGAGAGAAAGACCCCCAATGAGATGAATTGACAGAATGGCTGCAACAATGGTATCAAGAATAAAGCAATTGGGAGATGACACAGGACTGGACAGTGTTTTGTTGTTCATAGAGTTGCTTCAAGAGGAAAAAAAGTCAACAACCATTCCTTCCACAGCACTCCTCAGTTGGGTTTGATAATTCATTAAAAAGGCCACACAGAACTCAAACACCATACTCAGTGTAAGAGGATTTACAAGGGAAGATAGTAGGGTCAGAAATGCTAAGGGCACAGTTTTTCCAGTCAGGATAACCTCTTCTTAGTCATTCCCACAGTCAAGTCTTTCAATGCTTGGAAAATGTTACAGAGCTCTTTTTGGGAGGCTGATGAATGTCCACAGTGCACATAATTCCACCATAACACTTAGTGTGAAAGCATGAGGCTGTAGCTCCATGAATCAGCAAAATCTCACTCTTTTAGTTAAGTGCCTGGAGGCATCCCACTCTGCAAGCATCTCTTGCTCCAAGGTCACTCAGTTTTACTTGGTCAATGGAGTGGAAAGCACAGTGCTCTGTCTCATTCTCTGGCTCTTGGTTCTGCTGCTACTGTTCCTCTGCCACTCATGGTGTCTTAGATTTCTCTCCCTGTGTTGTGGAGGTTCAATGTGTAGGGATCTTGGGGTTCAAAGACCATGCTCCCCTCCTGGCTCATCTTCTTGATGATAGTGAGATTCTCTCTTTTGCTTCTGAAATGACTCATTTTATATACATTAGAGTTCCAAGTTTTTACAATCATAATTGTGAGAAATAATTCTCAAGCTGGTCCATCTTCAGGAATAAGGAAACAAAGGGCTAGGAAATTGCTAATTAGGCATAGATTTTTGACTGGTATAGCAACAGGAGCCCATTCATGTGGGGTATGTGCAAACAGGATAAATTAGGAGATGCAGAAAAGGAACCTGTTTGAGAAGTAGAACGTTTAAAATAAGAATGCAACCATCAAAAGTAAATAAAAAAATAAGTTAAAAAAATGAGTCTGTGAAGATCATTCACCTCATGGTACTCAGTCAGTGAAGAACTGGGAGAGGGAATTTCAAGCTAGGAAATAAGAACATTTGTAAAACAGCTGTGTGGCACATCTGTCCATCTTGTTTTCTGTGTTTGGTGCTCAATTTTGCATAATCAATAATAAAGCCTCACTCTCACTAATATAAATACAGATTGGATTTCTTGAGTGTTCATCAGTAAGCACTCTTGATAACTCATATGGAATAAATCTCATATTGGATAAAGTGGTCCGCCCCAATTCTCCCTCTGGAGACCCATGGAGATAAAGTCAGGGATTTGTACTGACCTGCCAGTTACCAAGAGGTATGGAGGCAGTATCAGAGGGGACTGATGTTTCTCACAAATTTGGGGGCTCATCCAGGATTTTCTGACTACTTGGAGGGGCAGCCCTGGTGGAAAAGCAGACACATCCTATCTTAGTTTTGGTGGCCTATTCCCCAGGGGTGATCACCTCCCAGTAAAAACCAGAAAAAAGCTGAGACTGTTAAAAGATATTTAGTGAGAAATACTTGGAGGACTGAGAACAGACTGACCACAGTGACCAAGCAATCTCATGTATGAGCCAGGATGAGACAAAAAGAAAAGACTGTAAGTACCATCCTGGTGACTAGGCATTTTCAGGAGTCACATGTATGATCCATCCATGGTTCTGTCCTCCCATGAGGGAAATGACCAGAGACAGACAAAGTGAAGCTCAGGGTGTGCAAGAAATCTCCAGGGTAAAGGGAGATTGAGTGTACAGGCAAACTCAGACACCAAATACGAAGACACATAGACAATGGGGACCAGAAGTTCTAGGCCTAGGGAAGAAGGAAGAAAGGGAGTGGGAGAGACTCCCATAGACATTCCTCCTGACAGACCTTTGGGGAGAATATTGAGGGCTTGGGGATACAGTCTCCATACCCGGGAAAAGGTAAAACAAAAGGATGATAAAACATTGTTGTTTTATTTGGCCAAAAGAACCAATCTGTTCACCATTTGTCTTCTGGCCTTAATTTGGTTCCAATGAGGACTGGGTTTGTCAGGCTCTAGTCCTTCTCAGGAGAAAATAATCTATGCTCTTTGTTCATTAGTAGGAGGAGCAGAATCCATTCATAAGATGTTTCCATTAAAGAAAAAAAAGGGGGAGCTCATTCAAAATCCTCAGGACCTCTGTCTCAAGACAGGAGAGACAGGAACTGAAACTAGTGAGGGAGCTGAGACCAAGAATAATGAGGAAACTGAGCTGACTGTTCTCTCCTACCCAGGTGTGAGAAGGGAGTTAGAGCAATGCAAAAGGGACCTGCAACAATTTCCCCTGCCCTCCAAACAACAGATGTTTTACCTTCATGAGGGTCCCAGTGACTTAGAGAACTAATAATTAAGGAAGTAAGGGAATCTGTCCCCAGATCCCAGAATGTAGCTAAGGCTTTTGAAACCCAACAAGAGAGGAAGGTGACCCCATCGACTTTCCTCCAGAGAATTAGGGATCTTATGAGAAAGTATTCTGGGCTAGATCCGGAGGGCCAAACAGGACAAGGACTCATAAAAGTCATCTTTGTAACCAAAGGCTGGCTGGCCTGAAATCACTAGGAAATTACAAAAGATTGAGGGATCAAATGACAAACCCATTGATGAACTGTTAAGAGAAGCTCAGAATGCTTTTGTAAGGAGAGAGGAGGAAAAGCAAAAGCAAAAAGCCAGAATCATGGTATATACTGTGGATAAAGTAGTTAATAAGAGGCTAGAACAAGAACCCCCTCCTCTCAAGGGAATTGGGACAGCGGTCACAGTGTTTGACCACCTCAAAGGACAGGAAGGAGAGAGTTAGGCCTGTACCCCAAGACCAACAACAGATGCTATAAATCTAGGGAGAAAGGCCATTTCAAAAGAGAGTGCCCAGAGCTAAAAAAAGAAAGAAAAAGTGATTCCCCTCATGACCTTTGATGAGGAATAGGGGGTTCAGGGGTTCCTTATGAGTGGGCCCCACCAGGGACCCTTGATAAATCTGAAGGTGAGACCCAAAAAGGAGGAAATGACCTTCCTAATTGACACTGGGACTGTGTGATTCTCCTTGCTTGACCTGCCATCCAAAGGCATCAAATTATCATAGAACAAAGTTACAGTGCAGGGAGTTAAGGGTGATGGGTTCCACGTTCCTATATTTCAGAAAATGTTACTCAGAAAAGGGTTCAGTCAAGTAAAAGAGAGATTTGTCTATGTTCCAGCAGTGGGAGTGAATCTTTGGGATGTGACCTTATTGTAAGATTGGGGTTAAGGTTAGAGATGTAGGAGGGGTTGTTTAAGGTAATAATGAGACTTCTGAGGGGGAGAAAAGGCCTATGGCCAGTAGTAATAGAAGACCTAGTAAGAGATGGCCTCCTAGAACCTTGTACTCTTAAACACAAAATTATAAAATTCGTCTTAAAAACTAAATTGTGATGGACCAAGTGCCTTCCTACTTGGGAAGGACCACATACCTACCAACCGTGGAAATTAAAGATTAATTCTGAAGGAACTATGTGCTTACCCTTTCCTTTGCTTTACTCCTGGCCCAAATTCATCCCCTCAAATTCACCATGCATCAGCATGTATCACTTCCAGCCAGGAGACTTGGTGCTGATCAAGACCTGGAAAGAGGACAGACTTTAACCAAACTGCAGTGTATGTGTGGGGGTGCTTACCAAGTGCTGTTGACCACTGAGATGGCTGTCTGGACTTCAGAGTGGACTCACTATAATCAAGAGAAGGGATTAGTGGAGAGGAACTCTCCAAAAGGGAGGGGTGGTTGCCAGTGTGTGTGTGTGGGGTGCATCCTTTGCCCAGAGAACTTTTTGGGATAAACCTAGAAAGAGTCTGGGAGGCTGCCTTGCCATTGCTTTGCTGGATGGGGTGGGTTTGGTAGCTGGTATGGCTGGGATGTGTTGCCATGGAGGTGATGCAGAAGGCTTTCACCTTCAGCCTGCCGGTCAAATTGGTCGTTGGTGTGGCCATGGCATCATTCCCTCAGGCCGTCAGATTGAATGCTTGCTGAGTTTGGTCCTGTGGGATCTTGGAGGGCCAGAGGCAGCTTTCCCATGCAGATAAGTGTCTTTGCTCTGAGGCAGAGGCAGTATATATTTCCAACAGCCCATGCTTCCATTGGGATGATATGTACTGGACTACTCAGTACCAGGGGTGGACTGTTTTCATGAGACTAATGTCTCCAAGCTGGAAACCCCTAAGAGACAAGACCCCTTCAACTAACTGTCAAAACTTAAAACACAACCCTGTACTTATCGCAATTAATGTCCCTACCATCAGTGATAGGGAGCCAAGAGTGACAACCCAGGTCTATGCTGACATCTCTGGACAGGACCCTGTGGGGCAATTTGTACTCCAGCTCATCACTTCCCCAACTTCAGGACCAACCCCAGGCCCTCCCCCTGTTACTCCTCCCAAGGAATTCTTTAAGAATGACCTTAAAAGAGTAGAAGTGGTTGAAGAAAAGAACTAAGACACACATTAAAGATAGAAACAAGATATGGAAGTGTTAATGCTTGGGTAGAATAGGTTAAATATTAAATGCAAGCTCTCAACAAAAGTGATTGCTACACTTGTGTAGCTGACAGTCCACAGGCACAGACAATTCCCTTTCCCCTTGGTTGGGACTTGGATTCCTCAGGAATGCACTGCACGTTAGCTCAGCACCAAGACAAAGATGTTTGGGGAAAAGAAACTTCTAAGAGCTTGTCATTGCTCTTTCCTGCACTATATAAATCAAACCCAAAAGCAATCTCCTCATTTTCCATAGGGATAATGAACCATTCTTCTTGTCTTTCAAGGCAGAGAGCAGAATTCACAGGATCCACAGGAGAATTGACAACTTGCACCCACATCCAAAACATCCCTTGTGAGCCTAGTGGTGGCAACTGTTCAGCCCTCAGAGTACCCTGGGCTGATGTTTGGTGGTATGGACCCTCCGAGAGTTGCTGCTGTATGATTGGACTGAGATGTGTGTTTTGGTACAGCTGGCAATTCCCTTCACCCTACCATTCTGTAAGGAACCTGAGCACAATGAGAAATCCTGAGCCCTAAGATCTCTCCCTGGATCTTTCGATCCACATATTTACATAGACTACATTGGAGTTCCTAGGGGTGTTCCTAATGAGTTTAAAGCTAGGAATCAGATGCCTGCAGGGTTTGAGAGCATACTTTTCTATGGGTCTACCATAAAAAAAAAAAAAAAAAAAAATGTAGACTGAATTAATTACATTTACTACAACCAATAGATATTTGTAACCAAACCAGAGACACCCTACAAGGGATAGCTAGCCAATTAGAAGTCACTAGCCTGATTGCTTGGAGAAACAGAATGACACTCAACGTGATACTAGCTGAAAAGGGAGGTGTATGTGTAATATTGGGAGTCAAGTGTTGTGTCTTTATCACCAACAATATAGTTCCTGATGGAACTATCATAAAAGCCTTGCAAGGATTAAAGATCCTAGCTAATGAATTGGCTGAAAACATGGAAATTAGTGATCCTTTTACTGACTAGTTAGAGGGGGGATTTTGGAGGTGGAAATATATGGCACCTCAATCCTTACCTCTCTTATAATAGTAGCTGGAATTTTGACAAGTATCGTGTGTTGTATCATACCCTGCATCCAAGGACTAGTCCTGAGGCTAATTAAGAATTCTGTGAGTGAACAAACACCCATGGCATACCAACAAACCAACTTATTACTCTTAAAGACATTGACAGAAGATACACTTTATGTAGAAGAAATTCAACAGATGCTAGATAAATTTGAGAAGCATAAATGAAGATGAGAACAACAAGTGAAAAAGGAAGGATTTGTTAGAAAAATTGCCAAGTTGGTCCACCTTTAGGAGTAAGAAAACAAAGGTCCAGCAAGCTGTTAATTAGGCATAGATTACTGGCTGATATAGCAACAGGCAGCCATTCACCTGGGGTATGTATAAACAGGATAAATTAGGGGATGGGGAAGGAGAACCTGTTTGAGAAGTAGAAACTTAAAATAAGAATGCAACCATCCAAAGGAAATAGGCAACATCTGGGAAGATTGTTCACCCCATAGTACTCACTCAATGAGAAACCAGGGGAGGAACTTTTGAGCTAGGAAATAAGAACACTTGTAAAACGACCATGGACTGCATCTGCCCACCTTATTTTCTGGGTTTGGTGCCCGATTTTGCAAAATCAAATAATAAAGACTTGTTGTTGTTGTTGTTAAATGCCAAGTTGGTTCCAACCCATAACAACCCTGTATAGGGTTTCCATGGAGTTGCTGGTGAGCTTGAACCACTGATGTTGCAGTTCAAACAGACTTTGCAGTCCAGCGCATTAACCCACAGTGCCACACCAGGATTCCATTCCTACTAAAATGAGTACAGATTGGATTTCTTGAGCATTTGTGAACAGGCACTAGTGATAACTCATTGATAAGCTCATATGGGATAAGGCAGTATACACCAGTTTCTTCCTTTGGAGACCCATTGGATTAAGGCCCTAATCAGGGATTCATACTGACTCATCAGTTACCAATAGAAATTGAGGCAGTATCTGTGGTATCGACAACATTTGCCACATAATTAATGATTATCCATTCACAACTGATTCATATAATCCTGTCAGCATCTTCTCCCACCTTCTTTTAACCAGATCCATCAGGATAAGAGTAATTTGGTGAGAGTTACAAAGACTAAGGCTATGAGTTGAAGCTAACTCAATGATGCCTAGAAGCAACAAGGGTAAAAATGTAACGGATATGGGGCAGTCTTATTAGTATCTAAGTGTAGATGGTATATGAGAGATAAGTAAAAGATCAGCATGCTTATTTCTACTTTCAGGGGTTTAAATCCTGTCTTATTATATTTCCCTTTCTCTTGACTCCCTCTGTTTTATATTTCTCATCATCTTTAGCTCAAGACATGATACAGTGGCAGAGTGGCCGAAGTAAGTTTGTTTTTCAACTTTCTAATGTGGGCTTAATTAAATATGTGATTTGTGAAAACAGTCCACCACAATGACACCCCAACAAATCAGAGGTACACGGAAAGTGTCAAGATGCTAGGATATATAACATTAATATCATTACACACATAAAGGCCAGCTACCACACTTATACTTTTTCAGCAAATTATAGTTTTCAAAGCAATTTTGCAAACTCTCAAAAACAAAAATAAGCAGATGTCAAGCTGCTTCTTAGTTCTTTTTGACAGTTTTCTTTCAATAAAGAGTCCTAGCATTGTGAAACCTTCCTATTTTTCAAGGAGAGTCTTAAAATGAACCTAATACAATTTAGACAGGCACAACTATTAGGTTCTTCTGGACAATGATGTTGTTAAGTACCATCAAGTCAGTCCTTACTCAGAGTGACCCTGCATAGTGTTTCTGAGGAGTGGCTGGTGAGCTTGAACCACAGACTATATGGTTCAAACGGACCTTGCAGTCCAGTGCATTAACCCAAGTACCACATCAATACTCCCTTTTACATAATAGTAGCTGTCAAAGAACCCTAAACTAGGACCTCACTACTGGATTATAAGGAAAGCACCTTTCAGAAAAAAACATTTTCACACAGAAAAACACATTTCTTTATAAAAACACTCAGTAGTACAGAAGAAAAACATTTAAATAACATATGTTCTTTATAGAAGTCTTACTCTGTTCTTTTAGGTGCTATGGCCACAGTCTCAATAAAGGTTTTACTCAGAGCATAAAATTTAAATCTTTTTTGTTTCTTTAATTAAATAGCTAGAAAATGTTACTCATAGAGTTAATCAACAATATGAATGAGTTTCAGTATAAATATAAATAATTACTAGTCCTATTCTATTTGAGGAAGTACCATAGTTGAGTCAAAAACTATCCGCACTAAGGTTATACTAAAACTCTTGTCCATGTCCACAGCTGATGACATCGACAGACACACAAAATGATTCTGATGAATAGACGAATAACAGTGCATTATGTGGCATATCATTTTCAAATTACCCATGGCTCTACCTATGAAATAATCCCTGGCAAACAGGTTTCAAAAAGTTTGTGCTAGGTGGGTACTGAAACAATTAACGGAAGAGCATAAACTGAAGCATTTGGACATCTGCAAACAAAATTTGGACTGATGCTCAAAGGAAAGTAAAAGTTTTATAAAAGAAAGTGTTACAGGTGACAAGACAAGTATTCATCACTACATTGCAGAATGTAGTAGAATGGAAACATCCTCAAATTCTGACCAAGAAAAAGTTCAAAAGTCAACCTATCAGCTGGAAAATTAATGCTTGCAGTTTTCTGGGACTCTCAAGGACCAGTATTGGAACACTATCAATTAAAGGTTCAATGGTCACCAGTGCTTATTACAGTGAGATGCTCACTGAAGAGCTGAAGCTTAAGCTTTGAATTAAATGCAGAGGACTGTTAACCAAAGACATTATGATCTTGCATGACAATGCATGTCCACACACCTCTGCCCACACTGTTGACACTCTGCAAAAACTTTAGTCCTGATCTTGCTCTATCAGACTTTCACCTGTTTGGTCCCCTGAAAGCAGCCCTTTGAGGATGAAGATTCACCTCTGATGAAGAAATGTATTTGTGGCCCAGAGCTTAGCTTAAAACTTTTTTTTAATAAGGGAATTTAGAAGTTAGTTGACAGATGGACAGGCAAGGAAATTATGCTGAAAAATGATGTGTTCTAAAACTTGATTAAAAAGAATTCTAAAGCCAGAATGCAGATAATTTTTGACTCACCTGCATATGTTTAATATTGAGAAGGGAATATATAGTAAGATATTATAACATAAAAGAAAGGAGAATTTAGGAAAATTGAAGACCACAGTAACTGGCATTTTTCATGATTTTTTAAAACCACTATCCCATTATCCTCATTTGTGTGGGAACAAAGAAGAGCAGGACTACTGAGGGGCATATGTTTGTATAGGTTATATCTTAGCGTCTTAGCAGGACAATATCTCACTGTATAATCACTTAGAGGCATATTTTGTGTCTCTAAGTTTTCTTGATATTAGATTATTTTATTATCTGTTTTACAACCCTTTATTTTTTATTTTTAAAACTTTTAAAAGAGATCACACCTAACAATAAGTAAATCATAATTTTTGGAGACCGTTTCTAGTTACACTCTTTTCCCCCTAGTACTTTGCAGACAATTGTAAGTCATACTATGTTTGAAAAATTATTGTTTTATAATTAAATTGAATCAAATAATAAATATAAAGTATATGTATTTTAAGATAGTACCTACCTAGTAGTATTTCACCAAAAAAGCTAAACAGAGGAACAACGGGAAAATAAAACAAGAGGGAACTAGGAGATCCTGGTCATGAGAATGTGCATAATACGATAATTTAAATTATTTACTCTTTTTCCATCTGCCTCTCTGTCTGCCATACATGAGGGAGTTTTAAAAAGTTTGTGGAAAAATTCCAATATCTTTCAGTTCCATTTTTCCACAGACTTTCTGAAGCCCCTTTTGTATATTTCACTGCTTTGGCAGAGTTGAGATCCTCAACCCTTAGCAGTCTCACATTATTCATATAGCTCATCTTTCTTATTCTCCTCTGTCTTCATTTTTTATTTTCTGTATATCTCTTAAACTGCTTCACTTTTCTTTCCTTTGTACTCTCAGACTTATTTTATCATGTTCTTGCTCATTCTTATTGATTTACTCTATTTTACCATTTAAATCATTCTCTAAAAGTTTTTTTTTTTCTTTCTTCTCAATGAAAATTATATTTTGATATTCTGTATCTTTATTTTGGCTGAATACACTAATGTACATGTTTGTCAAAACTCATAGAACTGTACATTTAAAAAGATAATTTCACTATGTGTAAATTATGCCTGGAGTCCTGGTATAGCATTGTAGAGTGTAGGATAAGCCCTG
>NW_006408629.1:11213773-11217126 GCF_000296735.1 Chrysochloris asiatica
GAATATATACTCATTTAAACAACAAAAGGGCACATTCTGAAAGCCTGCTTCCTGGCATCCAAAAAAAACTCTTACTCTTTCCATGAGTCTAGAGTCCTAAGAAGCTTTATCTCTCTATGTCCTCACCTTTGGCCCATCTCTGGTGTTACTGCTTCTCTGGATTAGGGTACCACATTCTGCTCATGCTCTTTTCTCTTGTTGGTCCTAGGGTCCTCTATTCCTGGAATGTAAGATTAACCACTGCCCCCTACATGTTACTAAGTTTGTACCATTACAGTTGTGGCAATCACAATTAGTCATGATAACAACTACTCACTATTGAATCATAAGAATCTTATCCTCAACTCTTTTCACCAGACCTATCTGGACAAGATGAAAGCCATTCTGTGGGGCTTCTACCTTCCTCCACATACTTTGAAACTAAACATTCTTTTGAAAACTAGTAAAATAGTCACTTCATGCTTTTATAGACTCTCCCTCCCATTTTAGGTAGCCTACGTCTTAGTTGTCCATCCCTATCACCCCAGCATACAGGGTGTTGGATGAAGACTTCTTCCCTCTCAGCTGGTATTTTGAGCTTCTACATCCATAGTATAGGTCAAGTTCCATCAAATTATAGCAATTTACACTTGTTTACTTTATCAATTTTTCAAATCTTGTTTTAGTGGAGTTGTGATCTTCAAGTCATCGAAGCTAGATCAGATGGGTACTATCTGCAAGTATGGGCATTTTTGTATGTCTCCTCTCACTTCATATCAGCTGGACTCTCCATTCTCAACTCTAACCCTCTGTGGCTATGCCTTTGTCCATGGGCTCAGGAGACCCCAAATCTCACCATACTTTGAACAAACCAGCCCTTTTACTTCTTCCTCTCATCTCCAGGTTGATGGGTGTCTATGAAATGTGGTCGGACTCAGCCCATATCTTCATTGTTGCCTTCCCCTACTTCCATTCACCGGTAGAACAACATGGTTGCCAGCAAGCTTACATGGTGGCTTGTGTGATCCCTTTGAGTTTCAGTCTTTGAAGGGGGTTGTCTTGAAAGGACTTGATTGCTTGTCTTAATGGGTTTCCAGCGAAAAACTTTCTGGTCCTTGTAGTAGACACTCAGACTGCTGTTTTTGTTTTTGATTTTTCCTGCTGGTCGTTCTTTTAAGAAATCTCTTCTGTTTCTCTAGCTGCTCAAGGCTGGTCTCCTTGTCCTTTCAAGTGAAAATGTCCCACCTCAGAAGGTTCTGGATGGGGCTCAGTATTACAACTAAGGTCATACCAAGGCTCTGCAAGAAGCCTATTTCACAAGGCAAGTTCTAGAACCCCTTTTAGGTATTTCAATGAGTTATAAGCTGAAGATGGGCTTACACGCTTTCAGTAATCATGTTTCCCCATATTTATTTTTATCCCACTCAAGTGTCTATTTTACAATAGTAGGCAAGGGAGACTAATATTCATAAGATGGTCAAGCATCCTAACATTATTTCCCCTCTTTTAAGAAATAAGGTATATATTTTGAAAATCTATTTTGAACTCCATTTGTTTCTTTTAGAATCTATAATTAAAACTGAGAAGAGAAGAGGCAGAAAAAAGTGGGGACAAATTTTGTGAGACATTAAAATAGTGTAGTGAGCTTGTACTATCATATATCTTTACAAAGTGGTATAATTAGAATTAAATTTAGACACGAATTTTTATTTTCTTCTAAAAATAAAATATTGGCACAGCAAGTGGAGTGTGAAAAAAGGATAATGAATTAAGGAAAAGGTGATGAAGACATCTGCCTTATTTTCTTGGAGCTGTTGTAACAAAATTTCATGAAGCAGTTGGCTTTAAATGACAAACATTTATTATCTTACAATTTAAGAGATTAGGAGTCTGAAATCAGGGCATAGACAGGGTTGTGTTCTCTTGGTCTGCTGTCAGGGAAGATCTTCCCTTATCCTTTCCAACTCTAGTAGCCCCCAATGTTTCTTGGTGTTTTGTGGCTTGTAGGTGAATCTTTGCATGGCTTTCTTTTCCACTGTAGTCCTATAGGTCTGTTCTCCCCTTTTGTAAAACATCACTCAGAAGTAATTAGGGCCCAACTTATTCATTAACTTAACTGATAATATCATCAAAAAAAGGTCACATTCACAGTTAAAGAGGTGAGGACTTTAATCTACCTTATTAGGAGACACAAATTAATCCATAACACTTTTTTTTTTTTTTATTACTATTTTACAGTTTGGAGTTTAAAGTCCTGTTGAAAGTCAGAATAAAAATGAAACAACTGTTTCTCACTGACAACTTTTCTAGCAGAGAGAAATTACTATTTTTAAGTAGCGATTAATTGGAGTCTTCCTTTGCTAGTAGACACTCTTCCCTTAAGGCCTCATCAGTAAAGCTATATTATCAAAGGTAATACAATTAGTAAAATTTGATAAACATGCTTCCTCTTATGAACAGTTTTATTAGATGCTTTAATCATTGTAGAATTATAATGAGAGCTCTGGAACCAAAGCAAAGCATGGGATAATGATTCATCAGTTCTTATAGAAGCCCAACACCATAACTTATTTTCAGTCCTCATCTTGTCTGATAGAGTCCTGGGTTTCTGGTGTGAAGCTGTAGGATAAACACTAAACTTACAACTGCAAGGTCGGCAATTCAAATCTACCAGTTATTCCTCAGAAACCATTTACAATATCACTATGTGTTGGAAATGACTAGATGGCACTTAACAATCACAACAACAACATCTTGTCTTTATTGTAGTAATTACTTTATTGCAGTAATTACAATACTACATACTAATTTGATCAAGGATTGCATGTCTATGCAGATACAGACTAAGAAAATTTCCAGAAATATTATTTATAATCTCATTTGTGTCTAAAGATTCTTATGATATATTGCTAGTGGAATATCTTAATATTAGAATTGTTTATGTGGAACATTTGGCAAATTTAAATGTACAATGATAAAACACTATTTTTATTTCTCCTGTGCAACATACACTAGTGTGCCTCTTAATTCCAAGTTACTATGTCACATGTTTCTATTTCACAATAGCATGACATTTACCAGAACACAAAAGTGTAAACACTCACACTGACTCTCCATAAAGTTATTTTCCTTCTTTGTTTTTCCACCATTATTTCCATAGTTTTTTTCAATAATGAAAATCCACTAGTTTATGTTTAAAAGTTAAATTTCAATAGGTCTGGATTGAGGTACCATAAATAGGAGGAAATGTGACTAACTAGCCAAATGGTAGATTTATGAACTGGAAAAGCAGGTAGTTAGTTCTTAGTGTTTGAGCTTATGGTGTGGCACAGTAGGATAAGCACTGGAATATGAATTACAGAGCCACTATGAAT
>NW_006408629.1:11217386-11218646 GCF_000296735.1 Chrysochloris asiatica
GGTTGGAAGGCACTCAAAATGCAACTGAGGAAAAGCTGTCTCCTCAAAATAGTGTTGACCATGATGACATGAATGAAGTAAAGCACTCAGAACCTTCATTTGCTGATGGGGCACAACTCAAAATGAAGAGAAACAGCTGTAAACATCTATTAATAATGGAACATGGAATGTACAAAGTATGAATTTAGAACATTAGAAATTACAAAAAATGAAATGGAAGACATTAGCATCTATATCCTAGGCATAAGTGAGCTGAAATGGACAGGTGTTGTCCATTTTAAATCTGACAATCACATGGTTTACTATGTCAGGAATGACAAATTGAAGAGGAATGGCATCACATTCATCTTCAAAAAGAACACATCAAGATCTATCTTGAAGTACAATACGGTCAGTGATAGGATAATATCCATATACCTACAAGGAAGACCAGTTAATACCGCTATTATTTAAATTCGTGCACCAACCACTAAAGCCAGTAACCTTTCTTCTCAATGCTATGGATAGTTTACTGAGATCCACACAATAGAATGCCTTTTCATAATCAGGAGAGGTAAAGCAAACATCTTTTTGGTAATCTTGCTTTCAGCCAAAATCCATTTGACATAAGCTATTATATCCCTCATTCTATGTCCTCTTCTGAATCTGGTTTGAATATCTGGCAATGTCTTAATTTCTTCTATACTTTCTGTGTCTTCCAAAATTTCTGAATAATGTCAGATATTTGTTGAAAGAACCTTTAATATACAAATACCTTCATGCAATCTTAATGTATATTAGGTTTATCAAAAGACTTTTCTAAGAGACATAGAGGAATGAGAAGGGAGAAATGAAAGATTATTTTACAGTTCAGAAACAAATAACTATTACCTAGGATTTGAAGGTTTAGGTTATATATTCCTTTTATCTCATATTTTTTTCTTAATTTTGATAAGATCTCTATCACATATAAAAAAGAGGATCTTCTTGATCTTGTTATATGCCTTTTATTTCATTCTGATTCATAGCTACCTTATACACAGCAGAAGGAAACACTGCCCTGTCCTGAGCCAACCTCACTATCATTATTAAGCTTAAGCCCATTGATGCTGCCACTGTGCCAATCCATCTTATTGAAAGCCTGCATTTGCTTTGCTGACCCTCCATTATATCAAGTATGATGTGCTTCTCCGGTGACTGGTTGCTTTTTTTTTTTTTTTTTAATTATAGAATCATAAAATTATCTTTATTAGTTCAAGTACACATCATGCTATCCTGCCT
>NW_006408629.1:11236673-11239592 GCF_000296735.1 Chrysochloris asiatica
TCTCCTTTGAATTATTTAATATATAAGATAATTTAAAAATTTTAAAAAGTGTATCATGAAATGGTGTTGGGGTTCTGACCTAGAAGGAAAAAGTCTTCTTAGTACATAGGTGCTGAGGGAACAACAACAACAACAAAAATGAAAAAATAAAAATGAGAAGGACTCATTCTGAGAAACTTCAGTTTACTACAGAAAATAAAATAAAAGAGATGGCTTACCGACAATGGAATTTTCCTACAAAGTGTGAAACATAACTGTACCCAGTAGATAGTGAATTCATTGCATGTGAGGGTTAGAGTCTAGGTTCTTTTTATATCATGATTATACAGTCTTTACACTCATCAGGGTGGTTAATGGTGGTACATGGAACAAGGTACAGTGTTACCTGCCCCCTTCCTGGATAACAAAGAGATTTGATGTGCATATCAGAAGGAGGGGGCTGTCTGCTCCTTCTTAGATAGCTGAAACAAAGAGAAAGGTTAACAGCTATGGTTTGAGGTGACCTTGGTGTGGCCATTTTACAAAGTTAAGTTTGTATCCCTACAATTTTCTATAGTTATATATCTCATGTGATATATATCATTATGCCCATGTATTTTCTTTACTAATCTTTCTTTACATGCTTTCTACAGATACATATTGAAATTAAGGGGCTCTGGTAGCATAGTGATTACAAATTGGGCTGCAAACCTCAAGGTCAGCAGTTAGAAACTACCAGCTGTTACACGGGAGAAAGATGAGGCTTTCTGCTTCCATAAGGATTTACAGCATTGGAAATGCTGTACAGGGTCACTATGAGTCAGAAGTGACTCCATGGCACATAACAACAACAATATTAAAATTACTTTTATTATGGATAAGAGAAATAAAAAAAAACTAAAAATATTAACCTCGTCCAAAAAGTTTGAGCTAATGTCCAAGAGTTAAGACATGGTTATATAGATAATGTGAAAATAATTTAATTCATTTAAAAGACTACATTTGAGAATTATAAATATTCCTTTAAAGAATGTTTTCAGTTATGTATGTAAATGAATGTAAATGTATAAGTTGGGAGAACAAAAGAGATGCTATTTAGAGGGATAAGATTTGAGGGTTTTTTTGTTAAAAATCTGATATATTTGTTCAATAAAAAATGAAGAATGTTAAAGACTATTTATAGGGTGGTGTGGCACTGTAAGGTCAGCACTGGGCTGTGAATCACAAGGTCAGCAGATCAAACCTACCAGCTGCTCTTCAGAAACCCTAAGTAGGGTTGCCATGTATCAGAACTGACTCACTCTCACCTAACAACAACAGCAATAAATCATAAACTAGTATTTTATGCATCAATTTCTTAAAGTCAACAAATTCATTATATGTTCTTTTGAAAGCTCTTGAAGTGAAATCATTATAAGAAATTAAGCCCTGTAAGTATGGAACCTATATTTTATTAATCAGATGGGCAAATTGTTATCCTCTTACTTAGTGAGGTCTCATACTTATTTTCAAATGGTCTTTCCATTGTATATTTTCTCTAATGAACTTCCAAAGGAGACAAGAGAAGGCATTTTCAAACCTTATTCTGGGGTCATAATTTGGTTGCTTAAGGTTACCATTCTGATGAAAAAGATGGATGATAGGTTTTTCAGAGGTGAAAGAAAATTAGTTTAAGACACCTCATCAATACTCCTTATGTAAAATGTAAGCCAGTGTAATTTTTACTCCAATTATTGGTAATCAGGTAATCTAACCTTTAACAATCAGTGAGCTTGAGGTATTTGTTGCTATTGTTGTTTTTAATCAATGTTATTTTTCTTAATTCTTTGTGAAATATGATGCAAAAAAATGGGTTACAAATATTCACTTATAATATTAATATTATTCAGACATTAAAAAAAAAAGTATATTTTGACACTGTAAGCTAATATTGTGATAGTGATGTTAATAGACAGAATTGACCCATAAATTTAAAAATCATTAACTTCTCCAAAATTGTCTTTAAGGTGGGCAATGTCATTAAATGCACCTTCATTTATCAGTGCCACCACCATATGTTACCTGTATCCTTTAGTAGTCCCTGAGCGCACTATATTCAATGAAGGCATGGCATCATCAAATAGAATCCCTTCACAAACATCTCAAGATAAAGAAAGAAGCAGAAAGATGCCTATTATTTTTGTCTTGCTGTCTAATTTTATTTCCTAGATAAGTTTTTATTAAAATGAAATACAAATACGCATCATTTAATAACCACAATTGTTTTTCTTGTTACGTGCTATCGAGTCAGTTGTGACCCATAGCAACCCTGTATAGGGTTTCAGAGGAACAGCTGACGAGCTTGAGCTGCTGACCTTGAGGTTTAAACCAACTTTGTAGTCCAGCACATTAACATGCAGTGCCGCACCAGGACTCCAATATCCACAATATGTTATGTGAAATAAATTATGTGATTTGACTGTTGTGTAAGTATAGTATTAAAACCTATGGGGGTCCACTTCAGCATGGCTGTGGAACCTGCTAGAATTGTTGGAATTGCTTGAGCTACTGCTGGAGGAACTGGCAGTAATAGCCACAAAGGAAGTTGACTGACTGGAAATCAGCAGGGAGGGAGCAGAACACGTCCTGCCCCAGCTAATGCTCTGCCTGCCTGAAAAGGAGAAGTAGAAGTAGGCACCTTCTATGCCATCTCTACTTATCCGTCTGATCTCAGTACAAACCTCACATTCAGTCATTTTCACTGTCTCATTTGCTTGTTTCCCAACCATGATCCAGTGCTACAAGAGTCTGGTTTGGGGAGAAGGTCTTTAAAACCATTATTGCTGTGTTGATAGGTGCTGTGTAGTCAGTTCCAACTAATAGGATCCTATGCACCATCCTCACAATTGTTATGTTTGAGCCCACTGTTGCTGCCACTGTGCCAATCAATCTAATTGGGGG
>NW_006408629.1:11241052-11242285 GCF_000296735.1 Chrysochloris asiatica
TATCCACCAGTGGAGAAATCTAATCATGGCTAGAAGAAACTCAATTACTGAATCAATCAGAACATTGCCTGTGGCCCACAGCCTGGTCGTAGATCAGAGGATGAGGCCACAGCCAGGCTGATACAGCACAAAAGCCATGGAGTGACTTGTGGGAAAAGAGATTGATGACTTTTTTTTTTACTTTTCTTTCCTCCTCTCCCCTGTCACACCATTTGTCCCCAGCCCAAGCATCTTCAGGAAGGTAGGAGCACACCCCCAAAATGTTCTAGCATTGCACCCAAAGGATACAATATTCCCACAGCACAAAGAGGAAATCCCTGAATGTTCCAGTGGTTCCTTTGGTGGCTTCTTATGATGTCTGACTCTGGGATTTAACCCTAAAATTGACTCTCCTACTTGGGTGGGAGCCTTTATTCCTGTCTTGCCTAACAAGAGACAGCAGGTCTGGCCACACAGCCAAACTGTATTTGCACCCTACTAAACCCCACAATAAAAGGCAAGAGACAACACCAACTACTACATACAAAGACACAACTAGTTTGAGAATTACACTGTACATATGCAGATACCTAACAGATCTTCAGATATAAAAATTGTGAACAATTTTTTTTTCCATTCATTTCTCAGTCTCTATCTCTGCACCTCATGACAGTGACTAGAGGGGGGGTGAGTGAATGGACACCCCCAAATACCACTGGAGGTTTCTATTGTGCATACACACTGACCTGTACAGAAAAGGCTACTGGACAGTCTGCTATGGTTTTGTGTGCTTGTTTTTGTTTTTGCTTTTATTTTTGTTTTGTTTTTTTGTTCCTTTTGGTCTTACTTTTTTCCTGGAGGTGGGAGCTTTCCCTCACTACGTTACCCAAGAAGAGACAGCAATCGTGGCCATATAGTCAAGCTACAAGTATATCCATAATGTATCACCATTTGGACAAGAGCAAATAACTTCTATGCATTACATAAATAACCAACACTTGCTAAGATTGCTTACAGTTGAGTAATAAGAGACATGAACAGGGAAGTCTCTCTCCAGATCACATACATCTGGAGTAACTCAGTAAGCTTAACAATACAGCAACATACATTCACTTAATCATTGAAAACACATATAACTATTAAAAATGTCCTAGAAAACAGCAACAATATATCACAGCATGTGTCCAGAAACACAAAAGAATAACTAAAGCAAATAAGCTGGAGGCAGGCATAGACTTCCCATTAGAAGAAAAG
>NW_006408629.1:11244517-11245121 GCF_000296735.1 Chrysochloris asiatica
AATGAGAATAAAAACACAAAAAAGCAGAGGACAAAAAGTACTGGCAAGGATGTGGAGAGACTGGGACACTCACTCCTACATTACTGGTGGGAATGCAAAATGGTCCAACCACTCTGGAAAACTGTATGGCACTTCCTCAGAAAACTGGAAATAGAAATACTGTTTTTGTTGTTGTTAGGTGCCATCTAGTCACCACTGACTCATAGCGACCTTATGCACAGCAGAACGAAACAATGTCCACTCCTGGGCCAACCTCACTACTGTTGCAACACTTGAGTCCATTGATGTTTCCACCTGGCCAGTTCATCTCATTGGGGGTCTTCCTCTTTTTCTCTGACCCTCCATCTTACCAAACATGATCTCCTTCTCCAGCGACTGTTCCCTCCGGACAATATGTCCAAAGTATGAGAGATGAAGTTTGGCCATCTTGGCCTCTAAGGAGCACTAAGACTGCACTTCTTCCAAAAGAGATCTATTGGTTCTTTTGGCAGCCCATGCATTTTCGTATTCTCCTCCAAAACCATAACTCAAAGGCATCAATTATTCTATGATCTTCCTTAATTACTATCCAGCTTTCACATGCCTATGAGGTTATTGAAAATAC
>NW_006408629.1:11253288-11254089 GCF_000296735.1 Chrysochloris asiatica
TTGGTAGAATTCTTCTATTTTATCCACACTGGCTTTAGTGGTTGGTGTGCTAATTTCAATAATAGTGCATTAACTGGTCTTCCCTGTAGGTGCATGGATATTATCCTACCACAGACAGTGTTGTACCTCATGACTGGGGGAACTGAAGAAAAAAGTCATGTGTCGACTTTTGTTGTTGAAGGATTCTCTTGGCAAATTATTGAAAGATGCAGAAATCATCAAAATAAGATGGAGAGAATATACAGAGTCTCTGTACCAAAAGGAAATGGTTGGTTTTCAACCATATCAAGAGGTAGCATATGATCAAGAGTCACTGATACTGAAGGAAGAAGTCCAATGTGCATTGAAGGAATTGGCAAAGAACAAGGCAACAGGAATTGGTGAAATAAAAATTGAAATCTTTCAGGAAAGTGAGGCAACACTGGAGGTACTCACTCATCTATGCCAAGAAAACTGGAAATTGGAAAACAACTATCTAGCCAACTGATTAGAAGAGATCCATATTTGTGCCCTTTCCAAAGAGAGGTGAGTCAACAGAATATGGAAATCGTTGGACAATATCTTTGACATTCTATGTGAGTAGAGTTTTACTAAAGGTAATACAGAAACGTCTACAAGCATACATTGACAGAGTACTTACACAGTTTCAAGTTGGATTCAGAAGAGAACTTGGAACAAAGGATGTCATTGCTAGTGTCTGATGGATATTGGCTGAAAGCAGAGAATATCAGAAAGATGTTTACCTGTGCTTTATTGATTATGCAAAGGCTTTTGATTGTGTAGATCATGACAAGCTATAGG
>NW_006408629.1:11254189-11254802 GCF_000296735.1 Chrysochloris asiatica
AGTGTTATATTGGCTTTGACAAAATCTTTTAGCTTCTGTTTATCCTGGAATGTTTTTATTGCACCATCATATCTGATTGACAATTTTGCTGGATAAATTCTTGGTTGGCTGGTTTTGTCTTTTTTTTTTCTTTTAGGGTTTTAGATATGGCTCCCCATTGCCTTCTTGCCTGCATGGTTTCTGCTGTGAAGTCAGAGCTTAATCTGATTTGCTCGCCTTTGTAAGTAACACTTCTCTTTTCCCTGACCGCTTTTAGGAAAGAACAGACACCACCACTCCTTAGTGATTGGGCGTGTCTGCTAGCTCAGTCCCCTCCTCTAGGCACTACCATAGAGGTGCGCAGATAGATAGTGAGAGGTTAATGGGAAAAAGATTGTCTACTATTTTTGTCTCTGAAGGTCAGTTATGTATCTGTGTGGGCACAGCATAATTCTTGAAATAGATGTGTCCTATTAAGTTGGGATTTTACAGATTGTTCATCTGGTTTGTCTGTCAGGCCAGACCAGGTTTTTTCTTGTTGGATAGTTTGAAGTAAACGGTCCCACAGAAATTAACTTTAGGGCTGGGACCCACAGGCTGATGTCATAAGCAACCACCAAAGAATTTGCCCTTG
>NW_006408629.1:11255982-11256491 GCF_000296735.1 Chrysochloris asiatica
ATTGGCTGAAAGCAGAGAATATCAGAAAGATGTTTACCTGTGCTTTATTGATTATGCAAAGGCTTTTGATTGTGTAGATCATGACAAGCTATAGGTAACATTGTGAAGTATGAGTATTCTGGAACACTCAATTGTGCTCATGAGGAATATGTACCTGGACCAAAAGACAGTTGTTCAAACAGAACATAGGAACACAGAATGGTTTAAAATTAAGAAAGGTGTATGATAGGGTTGTATTCTTTCACTATACTTATTCAACCTCTATGCTGATCAAATAATCTGAGAAGCTAGATTATCTGAAGAAAAACATAGAATCAGGATTGGAGAAAGTCTCATTAACAACCTGTGATATACAGATGATACAACCTTGCTTGCTGAAAGTGAAGATGACTTAAAACATTTACTGATGACGATCCAAGAGCACAGTCTTCGGTATGGATTGCATCTCAATTTAAAGAAAACAAAAATCCTCACTGGACCAATAAGCAGCATTCTTATCAACGGAGAAA
>NW_006408629.1:11257238-11262002 GCF_000296735.1 Chrysochloris asiatica
TATTCTGTCTTTGTATGCTGAATTCTGTCCAACATGAGTGACCCTGGTGATGCTTGAATTTCAGTGGCACAGCTTACTAGAAGCCACCATAGTTCAATCAACTGATAGATGAGCAGTGATGGATAATTGTGTAGATTTATTAGACTTTATATATGCAAATATAAATAATTTATGTAACTTTAATTGCAAATACCACATCTAATTATACGGAATGTTGATGAGAAGAGCACATACTGTATTTTATTGTAAGATGACTTTCATCAATAACTTGGGCAGTTCATAGCTATTTCAGTGATCAAACTTAAAAACTGACCCATTCCTTTAAAGAAATATCTGATTTATGAAGCTTGTGGTTGCATCTCATCCAGTTCCCATGTATTAGTTCCTACTTCAACATGGATGTAGTTACATGAATTAAATACTGAAAATTACTAGCAATACTAAGTCTTCCCTGCTTGCATTAAGAGATGACAGTCTTATACAAAGCACACAGAGCAAATGGATGCTCATTTTCAATATTAAATGATTGAAAGCATTGTACTTACCAGGAAGCAAAAACTTCCTCACATCTCTATACTTTATGGCACATTTCAAGCCATTGTTCACAAACAGTGAAAATATAAACTTATATTAAGTCTACATTGAATAATCACAGCAATTGCTTTTTATAATAATAGCACTGGTGATATAAAAAAATATAATCACCGGTATCATTCATTAGTGAAAGCTTATTGGGTGTTAGATCATGATTAGACATTATATCATTAATCCTCAAAATAAATCTCTGATGGGTACTATTGCTGTCCGCATTGACAGATTAGGAAACTCAAATTAGGAGATTAAATACTAAATGAAAAATATGAAGTTAAAACATGGTAGAACTGTGTGACTATAAATTCCACAGTGAACTGCCTCCTTAATGGGTTTATATAACAATTCACATCAATATATGGTTTAATTGACATTATGTTCAGAAATAGAAATGAAACACAGTATTCAACTAGCAATATGGGGAAATGCTCAGAATAAATCTCAAAAATCACAGAGTTGGAAGAGACTATCGAAAATAGTAGATCCCACTCCACATTTCTTTAAAGGAGTTAATCAAAGGAATGCATGGTATAAATTAAACTCTCACTTGTATTTTTAAGTAGCAATTTAAAGTTTTTATTTATTAATAGAATGGTTACTTTTAGTTTAAATTTGATGCCAGCATATGAACTAAAAGCTTTTATAATAATGAAGTGGGAGAAAAAAGAAGGGGAAATAAAGAGATCAGTGTGAGTTCTTGTTCCAGTCTTGCTATATGACCTTGAGCATATTTAATAATCTTTTTGAGTCTCAGTTCTTTAACTGTAAAACAAGAATAATTAATTTTATAAACCTTGCCTAGGTTTTTTTGAAGATTAATGAGTTAATCATGTGTACAACACATTCTGTAATTCTTTAGTGACAAGTACATGAAAAATGGTCAGTAGAGTATTGGACTAAGAAAGAAGACTGTATTCATCATGCACTCTATCTAATGGGCTGCCATGGGGCTAAAGATTGAGTCCTTTCCTTTTCAATATTGTTGGTGATAGTAAGCATCTTATAACGACAGGGGCTTGCAGAAATGTCTATGAGATAGTTGGAAGCAATACAGGTATACCTCATTTTATTATGTTTCAAATATACTGTGCTTTTTGCAAATTGAAGATATGTGGCAATCTGTTTAGAGAAAATCTATTGGTGCCATTTTTCCAACAGCATATTTCACTTTGTGTCTCTGTCACACTTTCCTTATTCTAATATTTCTCACTTTCTCATAATTATATTTATTGTATACTTGAAGAAACCCTGATAGTATAATGGGTTATGAGTTGGGCCGCTAAACTGTAAGTTCAGTAGTTTGAATCTACCAGTCATCTCACAAGAAAAATATGAGACTTTCTGTTCCTGTAAAGATTGACAGTCTTGTGCAGTGGTAACACTCTTGACTGCAAAAGTTGGCTTGGACTGCAAGGTTGGCGGTTCAAGATCTCCAGCAGCTGTTCAGAAACTTTATACAGGGGAGCTATGAGTCGCAATTTACTTCTTAGCACACAAACACCATTGTACACTTTACAGACTACAGTATAATCATAACTGTCACATGCACTAGAAATGCCACAGATTTATCTGACACATTTTATTAAATATTTGCTTTGTTGTGGTGGTCTTAAACTGAATGTGTATATCTCCATATACATATCTGTATAACATTCTGGGTAACAGAACTTCTTGGCAGTAAAAGTGTCCATGTTTTAATTCTAGTCATATTATTAACTAGCAACCTAACACTGGGAAATTTTCTTTGCCTTTCTAGTCCTTGAATTCTATAGTTCAAAGATGACAGTAAAAATGATATCTATTCTAAGTGGTGCTTGTACTGATATATATTTATATATTTATCAATATATTTATTATTTATCATAGATAAAATGCTGCTTTGGGTACCAGTGACACAAAGGGACAGGCAAAATTCTTACACTGAAAAGCTTATACTCTAAGAGACAGGAAGACAATGGACAACAACAAAAAGTATATAATCAAGATTACTATTTCCCAAGTTGGAACCAAATTTATGGCACTTAACAACAACAACAACTAAGGAAATAAAATAAAGGAATGAGAATGGTGTGGGGTAACATGTATAACTTACATATAGTTTTCATGGTGGTCTGAATACGGTCAAGAAAAAACAAAACAAAACAGACAAACAAATAAAGCATATAAGAATCTGAGGATTGAATGTTCCAGAGAGAGAGAGTACAACAAAGGAAAGACTCTGAGACATGCAGAAGTATAGCATGTTTGAGTAAAGGCACAAAAAGACTCCTGTGGTTGGAGCAGAGTGTGTGAGGGGGTGGGTGTTGGGGAAAGAGGCAGAATAGTAACTGAGAATCTTATTAAATATGGTCCTTACCATTTTATCCCAAATGTTGTGAGGAATCATTGGAATGACTTATCATAGAAATGAAATTTTATAATTATCTCTGACTGTTGGGTTGAAAATAGATATAGGAGACACAGAGTGGAAATGAGGATATTATTGGAGTGATATAGATGAGCTATAACAGTGAGTTAGATTAGGTCAGCAGTTAATGGGAAGTAGCTAAGAGCTGTCACTCTTAAAGAGTATATTTTGAAGTTTGAGTTGTTAGTTCTTTATGATGGGTTGCAGGAGGGGAAAAGAAGACACAAGTATTTTAGCTTAAGCCTGGGAGATAATATAGCTTAAGACATTAAAAATTTAACAAGATGATAAAAACTAAGAAGTCATGTCAAATCCTCAATAAAAAACATACAAGAGAAATTGCTTTTGTGGGCAAAAATGCAAACATTTGAGTGTTTGAGAGGATCATTCAAAGCATCTTTGAATTCTTTCAAATAAACAGTTTTGAGAAAGAATTAGGGATGAAGATGTTAAGTATGTAGTATGGAAAACACTTAAGCCATGTAAAATTTTCTCATAATTTGTATCCTGATTTGTCAATTGAAGTTGGACTTCAAAACAAATAAAAGAGCAACTTACTAAAGACTGGATAAAGGGAAAATTGAATAAAAAAGTAAACAAATCCCAATTTTGTAATCTGGTTTACAAAATGTGATTTGTTCTGTCTGATAGATGTTAAATAGACACCCACTAACCAGGACAACATATTTAGCAATCTGTCGTTTTTGAGGTTAGTCCTAAAGCCCCTGAGTGATCATTTAAATATTAGGAAAATAAAAAAACCATAATAGCACATATAAACAACAATGTTTTACTTTATCATAAGTATAGAAAAAATTTATGTAGCCAACAAACATGTTCTGTAATGCATAGGAGAAAAAGTTTCTGAGAACAAAGAAAAATGAAAAGTAAGAATAAAAGAAAAAGAAGAAATGAAAGTAGTGATGACTCTGGTTTGTATACTCAAAGATAATTTCCAGTAATTAAGAAAGGCTAATCTCTTGGTTCACAATACTACATTAAATAAATATGAAACACCCCCTTCTGATCTTGGGAGAACAGAAAAATTACACATGATGCCATACAAGCTCAGCTGATATGAGTGTAAGGAAAATCAAAATGAGTCCATAAAGTGAAATGACAAAACATATAATGAAAATAGGTATCTGATTGAAAAACTTTCCAAATTTTGTACAGGTGAGCCAGAACTATGAATACAAAAGTGCATTACATTCTGGAATAATTAGATGAATGTGAAAATTAGAGAAAGAGGCATAGATATAGGCGATGAATAGCAATCTTGAAACTAAGTGAGCATACAGAACAGATGAAAGAAATTGATAGCATATGGAAAATCATTTGCTTGCACTGTGAATAGTCCTTTTTCAATACAGTCATTGAGTTTGTCTTGACAAATGAGTTACTATTCTTTTACACTTTGATATGCTAATGGATACACATGGACCTCGCCAGATGGAACACATAGAAATTAAATGGACTACATCTGTGGAAAGAGAAGATGAAAAAGCTCCATATCATCAGTGAAAACAAGGCCAGGGCAGGCTATGGAACAGACCATCAATTACTTATATGCAAATTCAAACTGAAGCTGAAGAAAATGAAATCAAGCTCACAAGAGCCAAAGTATGACCTTGAATTTATCCCACCTGGATTTAGAGACCATCTGAAAAACAGATTTGATGCATTAAACACTAAAGGCCGAAGATCAGAAGAGTTGTGACATCAAGAACATCATACATGAAGAAAGCAAAAGGTCATTAAGAAGA
>NW_006408629.1:11263886-11266383 GCF_000296735.1 Chrysochloris asiatica
TTTCATTCTGCTGTGCATGGGGTAGCTATGAGTCGGTTCCAACTCGATGGCAACTGACAACAACACATGCTAATGGGAGTAAAGATATATATGGATAATTTGCAAATTTCATGGAATTAATTTCCTATTATTTGTAAATAGGGAAAATATCTGCAAATAGAAACAAAAATAAAATTTCAGTAGCTGAAATGAATCATTTCTTTTTCCCCAAAACTTAGAACTGATTCAAAGTTTATAAAATGATATTTTATGAGAGAAAAATCAGAGTTCTCGGCATTACTGAAGAAATACTGAGGTCATATGGACACTCATGATAATAATTTTGGTGTGGCACTGTAGGATAAGCACTCATGTTCATTTTAAACCACAGGCCAGAGGTTCAAACTCACCAGCCATTCCTCAGAAATCCTATACAGTGTTGTTATAAATTGGAACTATCTCTAAGAGACTTAACAACAAACAACAAACTTGGTTTTGTGTTTATTTTTAAGAAGAGAGTTAGTGGACGATCTGGATTTGAGTGGCAGAGGTGTGAATTTTGGAATATTAGAAAAATAACATGCTTCTGGAAGCATTTCAAATTAATGACTTCATTTAAAAATTTTTTTGCAGACTATTTTCAAAAAGTGACAGATCTATTATATTTTGCATCTCAGTTGAGGAACAAGACCTGTACTCTTCTCAGGCTCTACTTGACTAATATAAATTATTCAGATAAATGAAAGTTTAGTTCAAGTAGAAAATAGAAAAAAAAAGATTTATTTTGCCTTTATCTCTTACCTTTACATTTCTTTTCTTAAATGTTTTATTGTGAATTATGTGATAGTTTACATGGGAGAACATTAGTTTTACATTCATTCTATCGTATATCATCTCATTGCCATGGTTACAATCCCCTCCATGCAATCCTGCCCCCATACCCCCCAGGTCTTCAGCACATGGTCGCTCTCCCTCTCTTCTTACCTTTACATTTTAACCTTGAACAAAACTGAAGGTATATTTTTGATTCTTCCCCCTGAGGATATTTGAAAAAATATGAGCAAAAATGAAATGTTTTCTTTAAAAAACATTTTATTGTGGACTGAGTGAAGGTTTACAGACAAGATCATCAGCTTTACTTTCAAAAAATCATACGCTTTGTTTCATCTCAAAGATTGCAATCCCCTCCATGTAACAAGAGTTACACCCTACCGCTTTGCAGTTCTTATTTCTACTCCATTCCTCTTCCCATCCATTCCCAACTTTAGCTTAGTTGTCATTGTTAAGTACTTTGGAGTATTTTTCTGACTCATAGTGACAGGTTGAGCCACTAGTGGGTTTGAACCTCCATCTTGCAGTCGAGATCGACCTTGTGGTCCAGTGCTTATATTAAAGTGCCACACCAGGACTCCAACTTTGTCCTTACATAAATGTTACTCTTTTGATCTTGAGTGGTTGACCATTTCATGGTGATCATAGTGTTGTTCTCCTCCCCCTGCCCATATATTTATCTACCATTGTAGTTAAGTTATTTAGTGTTTTTCTCTGCCGTTTCTCTGAAAATTAGGCCACAAAGTGCATTCTATTCCAGACCTGAAGGGTGGTTGAGGTCCATAGTCTCCAGTTGCTCCAGTTTCTTTCAGACTAGTAATCCCAGTAGTTTTTTATAATTTTGATTTTTGTTCCACATTTTTTCTCACTCTATCCAGTAGAAATAATATGATCTCTTCTTATGTGACCCCTTTCAGAACAATTGTTAGCAGTAGTCAGGCACCATCTAATTGTTCAAATGTCACAGTCCTGGTGACTGATGCTCACATGTTCCCTTGGTCAATTGGACCAGTTGATACCTAGCATCTTCAACTTTTCATCACTCTTCTTTGTTCTGCACAAAGAAAGGCTGATTGTTGCATCTTTGATGACTGCTCATAAGCTTTTAAGATCCTAGTCACTACTCACCAAGTATGTATGTTTGTGGGATATGTTATGCCAACTGACCATGGTGTCCCCTGACACTATGATCCTGAGCCTCCAGGTCCAGCAACTCCTTATCTTAAGATGCTTTATAACTGAGAATTTCTCATCATTTTGCCCCCTGTACGCTCCATCACATTCATAGATATTTTGGCAGCAAAGATAAATACCCAAGTCCAAATATCCTCTGACAAGACCATATATATTTGTGGTAACACTCCCACTGTCTCTTCCATATCTGTTCAAATTATATATATGTCCATATTGTGTATATAACAGTATTTACTTCTATCCCCTTTAGTCTTTTCATTCCTCCCTGAGTCTTCACCCATCTTCATCATTCTTCTGCCAACCTCTCTCTTCTTGTATATTGCCCTCCCCATCATCCAAGTTAACATGTGTCTACCCTCTAGCCTCAACACAGTTGCTTCATAGAATAAGCATTGGACTGTGATCCATAAGATCAGTAGCTCAAGCACACCAGCTGCTCAGTGGGAGAAACATCAGGATATCTGCTTCCTCAAAGATTTAAAAGCTTAGAAAC
>NW_006408629.1:11268693-11271328 GCF_000296735.1 Chrysochloris asiatica
TATTCCGGAACACTTAATTGTGCTCATGAGGAATCTGTACCTGCACCAAGAAGCAGTTGTTCGAACTGAACATGGGAATACTGAAAGGTTTAAAATTAAGAAAGATGTGTGACAGGGTTGTATTCTTTCACCATATTTATTCAACCTGCATGCTGAGCAAATAATCTGAGAAGCTGAGTTATATGAAGAAAAATGTGGCATCGGGACTGGAAGAAGACTCATTAACAAGCTGCAATATGCAGATGATATAACCTTGCTTGCTGAAAGTGAAGAGGACTTAAAACATTTACTGATGAAGATCAAAGAGTACAGACTTCGGTATAGATTGCACCACAATGTAAAGAAGACAAAAATCCTCACCACTGGACCAATAAACAACATTCTTATCAATGGAGAAAATATTGAAGTTGTCAAGGACTTCATTCTTCTTGGATCAACTACCAACACTCACGGAAGCAACAGTCAAGAAATCCAATGACGTATTACATTAGGCAAATCTGTTGCACAAGACCTTTTTAAAGTAAGTGTTGAAAAGCAAAGATGTCAGCTTGAGGTCTAAGGTGCGCCTGACCCAAGCTGTGGTATTGTCAATAACCTCGTATGCATGTGAAGACCAAAGAAGAATTGATGCTTTTGAGTTATGGTGTTGGAGGAGAATATTGAAAGTGCTATGGGCTGCCAAAAGAACCAATAGATCCGTTTTGAAAGAAGTGCAACCTTAGTGCTCCTTGGAGGCCAACATGGTCAAACTTTGTCTCTCATACTTCAGACATATTGTCAGGAGGGACCAGTTGCTGTGGAAGTATATCATGTTTGATAAGGTGGAGGGTCAGAGAAAAAAAGGAAGACCCCCCCAATGAGATGGATTGGCAAAGTGGCTGGCGTGGCAATAATAGTGAGGCTGGCCCAGGATCGGGCAGTTTTTCATAATTTTGTTCATAGGGTTGCTATTAGTCAGTACCCACTCGATGACACCTAACAACAACAACAAAAATTGTTTGATAAAGAATCCTTTTGTGGTGTTGTGAGTTAATGCGCTAGATTGCAAAGCCATTGGAACTGCAAAGTTGGCAGTTCAAACTCACCAGCTGCTCTTTGGAAACCCTATATAGAGTCTCTATGGGTTGGAACTGACTCGACAGCACTTAACAACAACAATTGGTTAAACTGAAAAGCTTGTGATAAATCTGTTAGAATCATGATAATTGAGTTAGCCCTACTGTTATGTGTGTTTTCTGTGTCATTCCTTCTCAAAGCAATTCTATATTAGAAGCTACTTTAATTAAAAAGTGTAGCTATGCTACTCTGTATCTGACCCTCAAAATGTCATAGAATAGAGATCATTAGCATTGTTAGGCATGGCTAATAAACTTAATTTCTTAAAGCAAATAATAATTATGCCATAAATAGTCAATATATATGCATAAGACAAACATAATTGCTATACAAAATTATGTTGTTGTTGTTGTTAGGTGCCGTTGAGTCGGTACTGACCCATAGTGACCTTATGCACAGTAGAATAAAACACTGCCCGATCCTGGGCCAACCTCACTACTGTTGTCACGCTTGAGTCCATCGATGCTGCCACTTGGCCAATCCATCTCGTTGGGTGTCTTCCTCTTTTTCTCTGTCCCTCCACATTATCAAACTTGATATCCTTCTCCAGTGAATGGTCCCACCTGACAATATGTCTGAAGTATGAGACATGAAGTTTGGCCATCTTGCACTCTAAGGAGCACTCAGGTTGCACTTCTTCCAAAATGGATTTATTGGTTCTTTTGGCAGCTCATGGCACTTTCAATATTCTCCTCCAACACCATGACTCAAAAACATCAATTCTTCTTCAGTCTTCCTTATTTATTGTCCAGTTTTTGCATGGATATGAGGTTGTTGAAAATACCATGACTTGGATCAGGTGCACCTTAGTCCTCAAGCTGACATCTTTGAAAATTAAAGACACCTTTCATTTAAGAAAACATCGAAATGAAAATGTATGATTTCTCAATATCCTCCATCTATGTCTCTATATTTCTGAAGGTGGTATTTCTTTTCTCTAACTCTTCTGGTATGGCACTATAGAATCAGCACTGGACTGTGAATAACAAAGTCTGCAGTTCAAACCCACCAGTTTCTACTTGGAAACCCTATATAGGGGTAATCTGAGAAGTTGGATTATTTGAAAAAGAATGTAACATAAGAATTGGAGAAAAACTCGTTAATAGCCTATTGGGGAAAGTAGTAGTGGGTGAAGGGTAAGGGGTTTTTGACTTTTCCCCAAAGAATTCTGTCCTTTTTAGTTTATAACAGGTCAGAAAGGCAGTTTGGGCAACCTTAAAGAACTTTAATTTTGTTACTTATAAATGTTCTTTGAGTTTTTGAAACAAATAGAAGTCTGAAGGGGCAAGATCAGATATGTTAAGGTGGGCAGAAGTAATTTTTTTCATTGAAATGTTTGTGGGGCAATACTTGATACTCTCAAAAAAATTAGCAGATGCATTGTGTCATGGGGGGGTGCTTTATCAGTAGAACTTTCCTCGAGATTTTCACACCAATAAAATTTTCAATTGTCTTCAAACTTCTTCCCAGTAAGCTTCCAACATCATCCTGTGTCCTTCCAGAAAATATTAAGATTATC
>NW_006408629.1:11271748-11281825 GCF_000296735.1 Chrysochloris asiatica
TCTCAGTTAATGAGGTTGTTATGGAAGTCAACAGGTGACAATGCAGGGTCAGAAAATGCTCAGGGCACAGTCTTTCTAATCAGGACAGTCTGTCCTCAACTGTGTCCACAGACAGTCCTCTGTCTTGCGCTGGGACTCTTGGCCTGCCCTCTGCCCAGTTCAGCAATGTTACAAAGCTCTTCTAGGGCTGCTGATACCCACAGATACACTACTCCATCATAAGTCACTGATGCTGCAGTTAAAACTGACCTTGTAGTCTAGTACATTAACCATCAGAGCCACACCAGACTCCAAAATTAGACTTAAATCATTAATTCTAATTAAATAAAATTAAATCATTCACTATACCATACTCTTGTTTTCTGTTTTTTCAATTTATTTGTGTTAATATCATATAAAATAATAATCAGTTTGGATTACAAAAATGTTTGATTTCATTTATACTCATCAGTGTTTGTGATGAAGCATTCTTTCTCCATACTTTAAAATTCATATAAATCAACTGAGGTTTTAAAGACTTTGAGAAAAGAAGGAAGACAGTGCATCATATAAAAATCTTGTATTTTTTCTAAATAAATTTCTTAAAATAAATTTCTCAGATCATTGAGAATTTTTAAACAACCTTCCATCTATCTGTGACCAAATGGACCAAATTTGATATCCAGGAATAGACATTTATTTCTGCAAGCCAATGTCATAAGTGTGGTAAAGTAGACAGTCAAAGATGGAATGCTTTTAAAGTGACAAGAAGACATAACTGTTAATGTTTTGTCAGTGATGTGTATAAAATACAACATTGTGAGTATGTGAAGAACAGGCAGATAAAAAATTAACAACTGTCTTATTTTCTTATACAACTTAACTCAACTTTTCTGTGAAGAAAGAATCTTATACTACTTTTTTTTTTTTTTAATTCTAAGACCTCAGTCTTCTCATTTAAGCATCTCATCAATGTCTAAATTTAAAAAATGAAATGATTATCATTTTTTCCTTTTTTCAAAATTGATTCCACTAATGTCTTTTTAACCTATTGCTCTAGTTGTAAAAGAACAGCTGTTTGACTCATATAAATTATTTTAATTGTTATCATTAGCTCTTTATCTGTAGTTTGTCAACTTGATTCCACAGATATATTCAATCATCTGCTCTTTGGATCAATGCTTCACCTCACTTACAGAGCACATTAATTTTATCTGATTAATTATTAATGCAATAAAAATTTTATTTGCCTTGAAACTATTTCACAAGGAATTAATCAATTAAAAAAATGATCACTTTTATTAAACAATCTTTCTAGTTTTAAAATTTTTCTTATCTATTTTATAGTCACAAAGAAATCTGGTAGCTTAGTTGGTTATGCAATGGACTATTAATCCCAAGGTCAGTAGTTCGAATCTACTAGCTACTCTGTGGGAGAAAGATGAGATTTTTCTGCTCACGCAAAAGTTTACAGCCTATGATATACTATACAGGGCTGCTATGAGTCAGGACAATCTCCACAGCATATAATGACCATCATTTAATAATTACAGGGTTTGGAAAAGCATTTTTGGTTTTTTGGTTTCTATACCTTAATATACATTTTTTCTCAGGACTACGATAAGCAAAGAGTCCTGGTGTGGCACTGGAGGAAAAGCGCTAGGCAGATATGTCTTTTTGAACTACAACATTGGCAGTTTAAACACACCAACCACTGCTTGGAAACCTTATCCAGGGTTGCTGTGAATTGAAACCGACTCAATGACATTTAACAACACAACAAAATAAGCAATGTTAAGGAATATCTATGCTGTTGTTGATGTTGTTAGGTGTCATCAAGTTGACACCGACTCATAGTGACCTTATGAGCAACAGATTGAAACACTGCCCTATCCTGGGCCAACCTTACTATTATTGCCATGCTTAAGTTCATTGATGCTACCACTTTGCCAATCCATCTCGCTGGGGTCTTCCTCTTTTTTTCTGACCCTCAATCTTACCAAACATGATATCCTTCTCCAGCGACTGGCTCCTCCTGACAATATGTCCCAAGTATGAGAGACAAAGTTTGGCCATCCTTACCTCCAAGGAGCACTCTGGCTGCACTTCTTCCAACACAGATCTGTTTGTCATTTTGGCAGTCCATGGCACTTTCAATATTCTCCTCCAACACCATAACTCAAAAACATCAATTATTCTACGGTCTTCCTTATTCACTTCCTTATCGCATGCATATGAGGTTATTGAAAATATCATGGCTTGAGTCAGGCACACCTTAGTCCACAAGCTGACATCTATGCTCTTCAACACTTTAAAAAAAGTTTTGTGCAGCAGATTTGCCTAATGCAATACGTCATTTTGATTTCTTGACTGCTGCTTCCATGAGTGTTGATAGTTGATCCAAGAAGAATGAAGTCCTTGACAACTTCAATCTTTTCACTGTGATAAGAATGTTGTTTATTGGTCCAGTGGTGAGGATTTTTGTTTTCTTTAAATTGAGATGCAGTCCATACAGAAGGCTGTGCTCTTTGATCTTCATCAGTAAATATTTTAAGTCTTCTTCACTTTCAGACAGCAAATTTGTATCATCTGTATATTGCAGGTTGTTAATGAGTCTTCCTCCAATCCTGATGCCATTTTGTTTTTTCATAGAACCCAGCTTCTTGGATTATTTGCTCAGCACACGGTTGGAATAAATATGGCGAAAAAGTACAACCCTGTCGCACACCTTTCTTAATTTTAAACCTTTCAGTGTTCCCATGTTCTGTTCAAACAACTGCTTCTTGGTCCATGTACAGATTCCTCATGAGCATAATTAAAGTGTTCCGGAATACTCATACTGTATTATTTTATCCAGAGCTTGTCATGATCCACACAATCGAAAGCCTTGTGTAGTTAAGAAAGCACAAGTAAACATCTTTCTGATATTCTCTGCTTTCAGCTAAGATCCATCAGACATCAGCAATGATATCTCTCATTCCATGGCCTCTTTTGAATCCTACTTGAACCTCTGGAACTTCTCTGTCAATGTATGCTTGTATCTATAGATACATATTTTTAAGAATTTATATTTTTGACAATGGAGAACGCTACATTCATGTTGAAACTTTTGGAAACTTTTTTTGAAATGATGCAATGTGAAACCTTTACAGAATTTTATGGATTTTTGACTGGAGGCTTTTAAATGTTTGAAATGTATGTGATATGATATTTAGTATAAACATCTTTCAACATCTCAGCTCCACAGATTAGCCAATGGTACAACATCAGAAACTGAAATGCCCTTGCAGCAACTGCACTCCTCCTCAGAAGCAGATAATATTGATCCTATTTTTAAAGAAATTTATTTTCAACACTGTGTTCTCCAACTTTCTGAGGTCACTTTTTGCTTTAATATTCTAAGATGATGTCTTAAATCACCCATTAGTGTGCTATGTGGGGTATCTCATCTAATATGTTGAGCTTAGGACTTTTACAACATCCAAAAATAATTAAGATCTACTGCTAAGCAAAGGACTGTTTATTTGGATCGTGACACTCAACATTAATGCAAAAATGGCATAAGCTTTATATTAATGTATTTCTTTAATCAAATTATTTAGTAAGGATTTCCCTGTCACAGTGTGTATTCTATACATGGCAAAAATATACTTTTACCTTATATGGAGAAAGTCATTGCTGTTTCACTCTAAGTAATAAACATATTTAAGATGTTGCATTGGCTTTTGACCATCTAAATGGACTGTGTAGCTTTTAGAATTTAGTTTAACCTCTCTGAGACTCCATTTCTTCCATAAAATTGTGGAGAAACTAGAAATACTGTATGTAAAGTAGAAATTCAATAACATGTCCTCTCTCTCTTTTCCTTAGCAAAGATATTGCTTTACTAATTGGAAGCACTCTATTTTCCTCCTAGACATCATATTCCTAATTTACTAAATGCCTGGTTGTCCTCATTCACAGTTCAACCAACTCAGTTGAGTACTGAACCAAGTCAATCCGTAGCCTGAGGAGTCAGCTGTGTAGGTTTAGTTCTTTCCTTCTTTGCTTACATGGAGTCAATTTGTGGTCTCTGCGTGAAAAATCCTGCTCCAACTGAGATATTTAAAATTTTTCTGTGAGAATTATACTTTAAATATCTCTCCTCTCTACAAATAGCACCATTTCCTTCCTCTTTCTTTTCTCTGTATTACAGTTGAATTCCTTATACTTATTTGGTTTGGTGATTCTTAATTACAGTCAGATGTAAATTTTGGATTAATAAATGCCACCAGATGGATCATTAAAACTCATGAGTATTATATTAAGAGTATTAGTTGGACTTATAAAACAATTCTGGTCATACTATTTCATACTCAATATGTGGTGCTGAGTTGTAGTTCCTGTAATTTTTGATGAGAAGCCTGACTCAGGTGTAGGGATTGAATGGCTCATAATTATTTCCATTTCCCTTTAAGTGATATATGATTAGCACATTTTGACTTACTTTTACTCACATGTTATAGTTTTGCCTATAATTCTATCGTAATTTTTCTCAATTTCCTGTATTTAAAAATTAAGTATAATTTAAGAGATCATATAGACTCATTTTTAAAAATAGAAGCATATGATTAATATATTCTAGCACATTGCCTTGGATTATTATTTTATCAAATGCTTAACTGTGCATAGCCAAATTTTAGGCAGTAACCACAAACTTAGCCACATTTCAGAAATTTCTGTGTAACTAAGAGATTACGGAGAATAGGCTGCTGTATTTGGATTTTCCCAAGTGGACTTTTGCCCTTTGGGTATAGGTACATAGATTTTTTTCTGACCCTTGATTCACGAGTATGAACATATTAAGACCCCAATGGTATGTATAAGCTGGCTTATAAAAGCAATTTGTGCACATGGCTTTCCAGCTATGAGTCAGTGACATCACATTGGTAGCTAGAAATGGCATGATGGGTAGCTTGAAACTGGTAAAATCTACAAATTAGATTTGCTTATTTTCTAATATCTACATCACTGTTTTTCAATCATTTATTGACACAACACTAAAACTAAGATGTAGGCATTTGAAAGTTTTAGAATCATTACATGGAAGTGTTTTATCTCTGTTTTGAGATTGGTTTTACAATACTTTTGGTTCCTGCTGACAATGAATGAGAAACCTAAGCGAACTCTTTTAATGAGAAATTCTTAAACATTTCTGATGGTCATAGTGAGTTCTCAGATCTGAAGTAAATGAAATAGCATGCCTCTGTATATACTAAAACTGTTGTTGTTAAGTGCTGTCAAGTTGATTTCGACTCATAGCAACCCCAAATAGGTTTTCTGAGTATCCGTTGATGGTTTTCAACCTTACAATTCAAACCAACCTTGTGGTCCAGTGTGCTTATCCTACAGAGCTACATCAGGACTCCTTTTTTTGTTGTTGTTAGTAATGATAAAAAATATATCTGTGATTTTGTTTCTGGCCTCTAAATGGTAGCAGTGGTTCACAATAATGAGCCCACAATTGAAATAATGGAATCCTGGTATGGCCCTGGGGGCTTAATATGGACTGCAAGGTCAATTTGTGCTGCTACGTCAGGGGTTCATGCTTACCAACCACTCCTTGGAAACCCTATACAATGTCGCTATGAGTTGAAAGTGACTCAATGGCAGTTGACAACAACAACACAGAGAGACTGGCTAACTTGTATGTTAAAAGATTCAAAATGAATTTTGCTTATTGGAATCCACCAAAGCTATTACATCCACTGATAATTAGGAGTCATTCAAATGAATAAAGAGCTCAGATGGCTCTGTAGGATAAATATTGGACTGTTAACCACAAGATCAGTAATTCAAACCCACCAGTTGCTCCATGGGAGAATGTGGAGGCTCTCTGCTCCTGAAAAGATTTACAGCCTCAGAAACCATGTATGGGGTTGCTCTGAGTCAGAATCAAATTGATGGCAGTGAGTTATTTTTTGTTGTTCATAAAAAGTCCTGTTGTCACTGTTTGTTAAGCACTGGACTCATGACTCAATGATCAAAGATTAAAATCCCAAGCTGTTCTATGGGAGATAGAGGAGGCAGTCTGCTTCCTCTATAGTCTCAAAAACATTATGGAGCAGCTTGACTCTGTCCTATAGGGTTACTATGAGTTGGAATCTACTAGACAGCCATGAGTTCAAGTGAATATTCCTGAAATAATTGTCTAATATCTTTTCAGATAAAGAAATCAAGGAAATAAAGAACCACTGAGTATAAATCCAAGTTTTAGACCCCACACATCAAACAAAAGTCCTATACAACCAGTTCAACCATCATTGAAAGGAAGGTTAATAACTGTTTTTTTCTTGGGTGTGCTTCAAGGAGAATCCCTGACTTGTGCAAACAATAAACAAGCTTCACTACTAACTAAAAGGTAAGAGAATTAAGACCACTTAGAGATGTCTCTTGACCAAGGCCTGACAATCTAGTTCCAAAAAACCAGCCACTGAAAACTTTATGAAGCAGTTATATTCTTACACATACGGGTTTTCAATAAATCAGAATAAACTCACTAGCAATTGATTTTATTGGTATTTCAAGAAGGCCTACTTGAACACTACACAATAGGCTTTTTTTGTTGTTCATATGCAAGTTCATGCTGAAGCAGAAGAAAGTTAAAACAAGTTCATGAGAGTCAAAATATGACCTTGAACATATTACACCTGAATTTAGTGATCATCTCAAGAAAAGAGTTGAATAAATTAGACCAAAGTCCAGAAGAGCTGTGGGATGACATCAAGAACATCATACAGGAAGAAATAAAAAAGTCATTAAAAAAGACAAGAAAGAAGAAAAAAACAAAACAAAATGGATGTTAGAAGATACTATGAGACTTGCTCTCCATCATAGAGATTCTAAAGCAATTGGAAGTCATGATGAGTCTGAAGAGCTGAACAGAAAATTACAAAGGTTAGCTTGAAAAGACAAAGCCAAATATTATAATGAACTATGGAAAGTCCCAGAGTTAGAAAACCAAATGGGAAGAACACACACAGTATTTCTCAAGATGAAAGAACTAAAGAAACTTTCTAGTCTTTACTAGCAATAGTCTTTACTATTGGCAAATTTTTGAATGATGCAGTAAGCATAAAAACAAGATGGAAGGGATATATAGAATCATCATACCAAAAAGAAATTGCCAATGTTCAACCGTTTCAAGGAGTAACATGATTAAGAGCCAATTATACTGAAGGAAGAAGTTGAGTGTGCACTGAAGACATTGGTAAAAAACAAGGCTCTGGGAATTGATGGAATACAAATTGAAATCTTTCAACAAACTGGTGCAGAGCTGGAGGTACTCACTCATCTGTGACAAAAACTTTGAAACACAGCTACCTGGCCAACTGCCTGGAAGATATCCATATTTGTTCTCATTCCAAAGAGAGGTGACCCAATGGAATGTGGAAACCATAAGACAATATCATTAATATCACACGCAAGTTTTGCTAAAGGTTTTACTAAATATTATTTTAAAAACAAAACAAAAACAGCTGTAACAATGATTTTACAGGGAACTGCCAGAGACTCCAGCAGGATTCAGAGGACATGAAACTAGGAATTTCATTATCAATGTCAGATGGATCTTGTCTGAAATAGGAAGACCTCAAACAAAATGGATTGACACAGGGCAGCAGCAATTGACTCAGGGTAACAAGTTACAATTGTGAGGATGACATTAGACAGCAAAAAATTCATTCTTTTTTGCTAATGGTTTCTCTGAGTGGGAACCAACTCAATGGTACATAGTAATAACAACATGAGTCGGAACTGATTTAATAATACTTAAGAACAACAACTTTACCAAGTACAAGTGTGCCTCTCTAAAGATTGTACTTATTTTGTACATGTTATCAGATCCCTCTTGATAACATGTACAAAATAAGGAATGCTAAATCTCCCTATTGTCACTTCTATGGAACATTCTGGCTTTACTTGTTCCAAGATAGATTTGTTCCATCTTCTGGCAGTCTATGATATAATACTATAATATCTTGCAAATAATATCTCTAATTAGATGTTGAATACTTTAAGAACTAGATTTTTACTTTATTCTTTTTGTTTCCTAGGATTTAGTGTAACAAACTGTACCTAACATTTTTATGAGCAGGAATTGTATATTCTGTGAAACCAAAACCAAACTGTGGCCTTCGAGTCAATTCAGACTCATAAGGATACTACAGAGTCAAACAAACATATGTTCACTTTTTACTTTATTTTATCATGAAAATTTCCAAACATACAGAAAAATACAAACTTTTATGCAGTGATGATTCATATCCTCACCACTTAGATGCGGCAATTGTTGGATATAATTTGCATAACTAGTGATGAGGTTTTATATTCTTTCTTGGACTTGACTACATTTTGAAAAGTTTTAATTTGAAAGATTTAAACTGAAGGACACTATCTATTACTAAAAAAATAGTTAGCTCTGTTTCATAAATTGTCTTTTCACACTTTTCCTCTAAGCTTCAGAATGTATGAATAAATATGTGCAATTTGAATTTATTAAAATTAATTTTACATGTCTACTAGAAAACTTTAAGCATCCTGATGGCATAGCAGTTAATCTCTTTAGAGGCTAATGAAAAGGTTAGCTGTTCACACCAACCAGTTGCTCTGTGGGAGTAAGAAGTAGTCTTTTGCTTCTGTAAAGATTCCAAAGAACAAAACAAACTCACTGCCCTTGAGTCAATTCTGATTCATAGACACCGTGTAAGGTAGAGTAAAGTTGCCCAATAGTGTTTCCCAAACTGTTATCTTTACAGAAGCAGACTGCCCCATCTTTCTCCTATGAAGCGGTTGATCAATTCTAATCACTCACCTTTCAGTTTGTAGCTTAGTGCTTAACCACTGTGCCCCCAAGATTCCTTTCTCCATAAAGATTGCTACTTTGGAAACCCTATGGGGCAATTCTACTCTGCCTATAGGGTGGATGTGAGTTAGAATCAACTTGATGGTAACTTTTTTTTGTTGTTTTATTGGAAAATTTATTTTTAAATACTTGATTCACAGTATATTTCATTTGGACAGTACTAAGTTATATCATGACATGTCTATATATTGGTGGTAGTGGTGGTTGTGTGCCATCAAGTCTTACAGATGATTTATTCACTGGTGCATTTGTTAGTAGTGTCATTTTTAACTAGTCAGTGAACTTTCAACGATATTTCCACTTCATGTTGACTGTGAGGGGAAGTCCAGATAATGAATTATTCACTTTCCGGCACTAAGGAAGCATTTAGTGGATCCCAAGAGGATTGTTGAGTCAGGGGCAAGTTTGGCAAGACAGGCTTCTGACAACTTCTCTCCCTCTGAGGAGCTGACACGCTGCCTGTTTAAATCTGTGCATATGCCACCTACCCTGCTACCTCCCATTGCCTGGCTTTTCATTTACTTTCAGAAATATTTAGCCCCTACTTTCCAAATTTCACAGAAAGAGACTTGTGCTGCATAGATTATGGGAGAATGTCAATTTTTTTTATTCAGATTCATTTTTATATATTAATATCCTCAATATCAATGTGCTTTTCATTATAATAATCATTTTTTCAGTGATATTTTCCTTCCTTATGATAGAATACCTGCCCAAGGGAAGAAATATATTTTCCATCAAGTTAAAGAAAATAATAATCAAATGGCAAATGAAACTGACATTTGTAGAAATGGAACTGACCACAAAATAAGGGCTAACGATCTAGGTCAGTGTGGCAGGCAGAGCTATTAAAATGCTAACAAGATTTTAAAAAGATGTATGGAAAGGCTGGAAACAAAATTCTCATGAGCTATTTGTTGTTATCTGATTTAATAGTGGAAGCCCATGGGTGGCACAAATAGTTAAGCACTTGATTATGAATGTTGATGGTTTGAACACACTCAGAAGTCAGAAAGTCCAGAGCCTTGGAAAACCCTTGGAGTAGTTCTACTTTGCAAACATAAGAGTTGCCATAAATCAGAAATGACTCTAGGGCAACTAACAGCAACAATGATAGTGTTGCTCCCTGCCAAGAACCCTGGTGGTGCTTGTAGGATAAGCACAGGACTGTTAATCACAAGGTCATCTGTACAAAC